>NC_090731.1:57457758-57460258 GCF_036898095.1 Palaemon carinicauda
GAGAGAGAGAGAGAGAGAGAGAGAGAGAGAGAGAGAGAGAGAGAGAGAGAGAGAGAGAGAGAGAGAGAGACTGCTTGAAAAGTACTCCTAAGCCTACAGCCTGTAGTTGAAGACGGACCCAAGGGAAAATGGGGTTTAATCTGTTATGTATTAACGTGATTAATTGCAACTTGACACGTCAAGCTCTTCTTTTCTTTCAAGACTTTTATTGGATTTTCCCCTTTATTTACACCGTTTCTACGTTTTAGTCGAGAACTGCTTCATCAGACTTACATTTATTTTGATATTACTGTTCCTGAATTATCTTTTTTCCTTGTTTCCTTTCCTCACTGGGCTATTTTTGCTGTTGGAGTCCCTGAGCTTATAGCATCCTTCTTTTCCAACTAGGGTTGTAGCTTACCAAATAATAATAATAATAATAATGATAATAATAATAATAATAATAATAATAATAATAATAATAATAATAATAATAATAATAAGAGAAGGATATTGCTAAATAATTCATAAGGTATGACTTTGTATGTGTAAATATTCATGATTTGTTTTTTTATATCTGAGTGTTGAAAATTACAAGTACTATTTTCTTAAAAGCATTGCAACACCTCACTTTTAACAGTTACTTCCCAGAAACATTTACATATATAATTGTATTCATAAGTAACATCAAATTAACGGCCACTGAAACAGTTACATGTTATGTAATGTCACTCTTTTGAACTTGAATTTTTATTTTTCGCTCTTTCGTTATGTCACTCTTTTATTACACACCCATAGGAATAAATTGATATATTGTTGTATTAATCAGAATATTTAGATATAAAGAAAAATGAATAGGCAGATAGATTGAAAATCATCTGAATACGGATTTACCTTAGAAAACAACTTAATCTCTATATTTGATACTTATCAATGTTGTTTTAAATTAATTGAATACATCGTGAACGTCCTAGGTCAAATATATCAACAAAAAAATACTAATAACCTTTATTCGATTATGTATAATTAAATTTCTTAATTTATCTTAATCTATAATTTTCATTATGAGCAAAAGAAGTAATAATTGCGCTTTTGATTGGAATGTTATCCAAACTTTATATATACATACATATACAAGGCACTTCCCCCAATTTTAGGGGGTTGCCGACATCAACAAATGAAACAAAACAAAAAGGGGGACCTCTACTCTCTACGTTCCTCCCAGCCTGACAAGGGACTCAACCGAGTTCAGCTGGTACTGCTAGGGTGCCACAGTCCACCCTCCCCCGTTATCCACCACAGATAAAGCTTCATAATGCTGAATCCCCTACTGCTGCTACTTCCGCGGTCATCTAAGGCACCAGAGGAAGGAGCAGGGCCTACTGGAACTGTGTCACAATTGCTCGCCATTCATTCCTATTTCTAGCACGCTCTCTTGCCTCTCTCACATATATCCTCCTATCACCCAGAGCTTTCTTCACTCCATCCATCCACCCAAACCTTGGCCTTCCTCTTGTACTTCGCCCATCAACTCTTGCATTCATCACCTCCTTTAGCAGGCAGCCATTTTCCATTCTTTCAACATGGCTAAACCACCTCAATACATTCATATCCACTCTAGCTGCTAACTCATTTCTTACACCCGCTCTCACCCTCACTACTTCGTTCCTAACCCTATCTACTCGAGATACACTAGCCATATTCCTTAAACACTTCATCTCAAACACATTCAATTTCTCTCTCCCCATCACTTTCATTCCCCACAACTCCGATCCATACATCACAGTTGGTACAATCACTTTCTCATATAAAACTCTCTTTACATTCATGCCCAACCTTCTATTTTTACTACTCCCTTAACTTCCCCAAACACTTTGCAACCTTCATTCACTCTCTGACGTACATCTGTTCCCACTCCACCATTTGATGCAACAACAGACCCCAAGTACTTAAACTGATGAACCTCCTCAAGTAACTCTCCATTCAACATGACATTCAACCTTGAACCACCTTCCCTTCTCGCACATCTCATAACCTTACTCTTACCCGCATTAACTCTCAACTTCCTTCTCTCACACACCCTTCCAAATTCTGTCACTAGTCGGTCAAGCTTCTCTTCTGTGTCTGCAACCAGTACAGTATCATCTGCAAACAACAACTGATTTACCTCCCATTCATGGTCATTCTTGTGTACCAGTTTTAATCCTCGTCCAGGCACTCGAGCATTCACCTCTCTCACCACTCCATCAACATACAAGTTAAACAACCACGGCGATATCACACATCCCTGTCTCAGCCCCACTCTCACCGGAAACCAATCACTCACTTCCTTTCCTATTCTAACACATGCTTTTCTACCTTTGTAGAAACTTTTCACTGCTTCCAACAACCTTCCACCAACTCCATATAACATCATCACATTCCACACTGCTTCCCTATCAACTCTATCATATGCTTTCTCCAGATCCATAAACGCAACATACATCTCCTTAACTTTTGCTAAATATTTCTCGCATATCTG
>NC_090731.1:57465258-57470258 GCF_036898095.1 Palaemon carinicauda
AAAAATACCATGCATACACCAGTTCTTTTCGAATTGCCTTTTTAAGATGTTTGTCTGGCACTCAAAAATTATGTTTTGATAACGTCATTCCTTCTCACTCTACTTTTTTGTGATAGTAAGTATGCTTGCATACATACACACATCTACCCTATATAACAAAGAGCAAATATCTAGTTATATATACAGTATATATGTATATATATATATATATATATATATATATATATATATATATATATATATATATATATATATATATATATATATATACATATATTCCTTAGGTAAGGGGAGAAAGAGTAGCCATACCCTGGTGAGAAAGGGAAGATGCGCGTGCGTGTGTATGTATATCTATCTAAATATCTAGCCATAATTTTTTTATAAAACGCTTACACTGCTGGTATATATAAACATATATATGTATATATATGTATATATATATATATATATATATATATATATATATATATATATATATATATATATATATATATATACATATATATGTATATATATATATATATATATATATATATATATATATATATATATATATATATATATATATATGTGTGTGTGTGTGTGTGTGTGTGCGTGTGTGTGTGTGTGTGTGTGTGGGCGCATATATATATATATATATATATATATATATATATATATATATATATATATATGTGATATATTTTTTTTTACTTTTAATCGTATTTTTCATATATTCATATAAGCCATAAATCCTTATTTAATATTTCTTCTGAGTTTATAATATAAGCAATCATCATCCATCCTTATGTTGACCGAAAGAGTGATTTCGAGATGATAACATTAGTATGTTAGTTTTTGTAAGATATGTTTCAAACAGGCTTTGTATGATATGTTGTACAGAAGTTTTATTTCTAATAAAAAGAGTAAAAGACCTCAACGTATGTGCTTAATATCCTATTTATTTATCAGTAAACTTCATTATTAACTATATCTAATTTTAAAATGTTTGGAACGTGATAATCTCTTGAAAAACTGTTGAAAATAGAGGAAAACATTCGAGTGGATGACGGATTTCTATCTGATACAACTTCTATCTCCTATTTCTGGAGTATGTCAATACCTGTCCAACAGCTTTGCTCTGTAAATTCGGAAAGATATGTGCTAAGGCAGGAAATCAAAACGAACCAGCGAAGGGACAAACTATTGAGCGAAAACATTTTCCTTCCTTTGCCATGTATAGAGTGAAACATGTGTACGATAACATTTTCATGGAAATAAAATTTTAGATGTCACAATAACTTACAAAAGTGCTGAAAGAGGATTTTTACACACATACATACATAGATATATGAACACCAGCTTATAAACAAGAACAAACACAACAATAGCCAACAAAGGACCAGAATCAAAACTGTAATACAAGAAGGTCTGAAATTCGCGAGAGGATGGATGAGCCAAAGTGCATTATAAGGGTATTAAAAAGGTGTCCATCTCTGAGCTCTAACTGTAATGGAAGAAGATTGGAAGAAAGTGAAGAATCTGAACTCTAAAAACATAAAAAAGTGAAGGGGAGAAAGAGAAACGTAGTAGTCTTAACTTCCAACTAAAGAGATGGAGGGAGAATTAAAAAGAGGGCAATAAGTTCAAATAAGTAAAAATATAAACAGCAAAGAAATATCCTTCGATAAGAGAGAAAAAGACGAGTCAAAGAAAACTCAAATCAGAGAGAAAGGACATATGAGGAACAATATAAAGAATGGTAACACACAAAGAAAGGAAGACAAGTTCAGTAAGAATTAATGGCATGATGATTGGAAGTGAATGAAAGGGGAATTGGAAAAGAGTATCTCTATAGAATGATTACATATATTAACAGAAAAAGTGGTGAAAGAGAAAGCAAGAGAAAACAGTTAGAAATTCAGTAAAAGTTGAGTTATAAACTAATATTCAACGAATATTCCTAGTTCAAAGAAAAGTTATCTATGAAAAAAAATGTTAAGGAGAGAGAGAGAGAGAGAGAGAGAGAGAGAGAGAGAGAGAGAGAGAGAGAGAGAGAGAGAGAGAGAGAGAGAGTTTTCAGAATCTTTCTTTTTTTACGAAATCGTCTCAATATGAACACATTCATAATGTGGAATATATAAGTTTCACTTCAGTAGACTAAAAAAATTAAAACATTTATTCATGAAAGAGAATTATTTTTCCACTTCATTTTGAGCGATCCTTAATGATTTACTCAAAGGAACCATCATTCAGTTATTGATGTCGCCAACCCAGAGTATTAATGAGACACCAAAGGTCATTAGAGGAGCAACTTCAACCGGAATCTTAGCGACATGGCAAAAAAAAAAAGATACAGAGATAAAGACCTTTTAAAACAACGGCATGGCAAAAAGTAGTTGTTCAGAAGAGAGAGAGAGAGAGAGAGAGAGAGAGAGAGAGAGAGAGAGAGAGAGAGAGAGAGAGAGAGAGAGAGAGAGAGAGAGAGAGAGAATATCTGAATGTGCGCAAAACTCATTAAGCTCACAAACTCATACATGTTTATCTCAGACGTAAAAGCCAAGAAAAATGTCAATGTGATTAGCGACTCGAAAATTCCTCCGGTTGTTTTTACGGTTCAAAGTTTTTCCTCACATGGAGAAGGAATCTTTTTGAGAGAGAGAGAGAGAGAGAGAGAGAGAGAGAGAGAGAGAGAGAGAGAGAGAGAGAGAGAGAGAGAGAGAGAGAGAGAGAGAGAGAGAGCATTCTCATAAAAAAAATGGCATTCGTCGTAGTCAATAAAAGTTTACAAATGCATGCAGATACATATCGTATACCCGGGATCACTGATGGCAATCTGATTTGTGTACAGTTAGTTATTTGGACCTAATGTAGACAAGGTGATAAAATTTACATTTATTCGAATCAACGTCCAACCACATAATTTGTGCTTACCAGGATAAGTAAACAAATTTTGGTCAGTTTATTATTAAGAAAGACATTTTAAATCTCTCTCTCTCTCTCTCTCTCTCTCTCTCTCTCTCTCTCTCTCTCTCTTATATTTCAGATACACTGCTCAGGAGTTAATCATTATTTCACATATCCTTAAACCCCGAGGACCTTTATAGATTTGCATTAATCACTTGATGTGAAATTTATCTTTAAATGTGTATTCAGAAACTGGACACTTTATTAGCGTTGATCCTCAATTCCTTTCTTATTTCCTGCTCCTCATTTATGGGCGATAAAAATCACCCCTTCAACATTTACTATATAATATTTTAATGGAGTGAGATGCTTTAATAATACTCCAACTTATTCCATCATTCAATAAAATATCTGTTTCATAATATACAATATCGAACAGATATATATCAACACTAGTAAAAGTTAATGTATACTTCGTTATTTGTTTTTAAATTCCATTTAGCAAATCTTTTGCAATATATACCACTTTTAAGCCAACGAGACAAAAGATGTCCTGAAAATATAAGATAGGCCTATATATAATTCCCTTTATTTTCGAAGACAAATGGCTGCCAAAAAAAAATAGACGTGAAACATCAAGGGCGGTAACCCTTTCACATGTCATGACTCGCTGACGTGGACAAAGAAAGACAAGGTTTAAAGTGAAGGGGGTAAAGAGGAGGATGTTCGCGGAGAGGTATTGGGGGGGGGGGGGGGGGGGTGTTTGTATGTGGTAGGTGGTCAAAGTTTCAGGAGAGAAAGACCGTGACTTCCACCGATGTTGCCGGAGGAGGCCTTGGCGACAGTAGCAGCGATAGTGAGACCACTCAGAGCCCCAAAACTATGGATTATTCCCCTCCAGGATTCTCCAGCTAAAATGTCAAGCGTGACCAAGCTATGTCGATTATGTCGTTCACTTTTAAAGTGTAGGATAGTCTTAAGCGACTCCGGATTCACGTTTGCACACTAAATGATTTGTTCCCAAAGGGAAAAATTGGAACACAGGTAAGTCCAAATAGTTTGATATATCTGTAGGAAGAAATGACAGCTTTCAGAAGGCAATTTGGTGAGAGAAAATTACGTCTAATGATGCCTTAATACTGACATTTTGAAGATTTGGAAAAGATATTAGAATATTCAGGAAGCGTTAATGATTGGAAGATCGAATGGAATCCGCGTATCTCTGATGCAAACCTTTTCTAGCTGAGAAAAATAAATGGCGATAAAATATTGATAGAGAATAAAAGTTACATTGGTACACGAAGTGAATGAAGGTGCCGATTTCTCCTCCTTATTGACGTAGATCCAGTTCGGTACACACTTCCGAAATAAGACTGTCTCAGCCACATCGAAGACTTGGTCAGCAGAAGACCCACCGTCCCTAATAATCCCAGCCAACACATCAAGGAATTCATATATAGCTTCCTTATCAGCATAAGCAGCTTCACCTTTCACCTAAATATTATGCAGATTGGCACGAGCCTTAAACTCTAATAAACCACCCTTTACTGGCCAGAAAATCGTCACTTTAAATCCCTTCCTCTCTATCTTTTAAGAGGTCAAACAAATACATAGCCTTCCCTTGAATTACCATAAGCCTCACTTGGATAGTCCGCTGATTCTGATCATCCAACGAAAAGTATTCACCATTGGATGCATTATTTTCTATATATTACCATAAATAAAGTAAGATAAAGCAATACACCTATAAGAGGTTTTTGAAAATTAATAGGAAATACTCATATGTTATCTATCAAAGAAAAATACAATTTTTTTGCATACTTTTGCATCCATACCCATCTATTCATCTCGATGTGAATTCGTAAGAAGGTATTTATCATTAACCTAAGCATATATTTAGGTATAAGAAGAATGCACAGATGATTATTATATAGTGACGTGATATACCTAGGAATACTTTTTCTGAAGAGCATTTCTCTTCTTCAACGTAAGAAAACGGCAATGATATTGTGAACATAACTGACTAAAAAAATATATCAATTCATAGGATGTATATTCAAACTAGAGGGGCACTCTGCAGAGTGCAGACCTCCGACTCGGCAGATTATTTCTCG
>NC_090731.1:57479649-57482149 GCF_036898095.1 Palaemon carinicauda
AACGTGTCATATAATTCACTAATACACAATATTTGAAGTTACAGACTGTCATTTAAGGTTTAGTGATAACGGCGAGGTAAAACTTCATTTTATCTCAGTGTGCCCGTGATTGTCGAGATTTTTATTCTCCTTTTTTTTTGTTATCTCCAATAGATTCCATTCATGTGCTTTAGGTGCATGAGCTCGGGCGGCAATATGCCTGGAGAAATTGACACAAAACCACTCAGAATAAATGGTGTTGATTATTTTATTTTTTCATACAAATGCAATATATATATATATATATATATATATATATATATATATATATCTATCTATCTATCTATATAATATATATATAATATATATATATATATATATATATATATATATATATATATATATATATATATATCTTTTGAACAAGGGCAGCCAACGTGCAGCTTGAGGTGTCAATCACCAAAACTCACTTGCAGCGGTGCCGATTCTCCTTAATCCCGATGCTTTCGCTTCACTAAGGCAAGGGAAGGAAAATGACAAACTAGGAGATATGGCATACGCGTTGCCACTGGGTCAGTTCACTGAGACCTTTGATCAAAATATATTAAATGCATGAAGATTAGCTTCCTCATTCACTGTCTTGTACAATAGGCTTCCGTAAAAACCATGGTAAGTTCTCAGCGTCGTGTTTTTCACCCAGAAGAAAGAAAAATGGCATACAATGTCTATCAGTTTTTTTTAAATGGGAAAATGATAATGAAATTATTAAATTTGGAATTGACCAAGCAATCAAATGTGTCACAGATGCAACAACATATCAAAAACGACTTTCTTTCAGATTTGCAAGAAAATTGGGTCAATGGTATTAAGCATACTGATAACATTTTAAAGGATGACATGAAAATGGTCTGAATTAACTAATTCGTTGAATCTTTTGTGATAGCACTAACTTCATCTGATGAAGTCACCATAACCACGTTTGCTAACACAACCTTTGTTGTAAAAAAATTTTTTCGATTAATTAAATAAATTCTAAGACAATAAAATCACCATTGTAAATATACCATATTAAACATAGTTAATTAAATCCTTAGTAAAGAATCCTGTCTTTTAATAATCAATCAGAATTGAGAACTGAATTCATTTGATATCAAAGTTAAGATTATTTTTGTTAGTATGATAATCGTTTTATAACAATTTTGCTCTATGTTATATTTAAGAGTTTCAATTTGTCACCACGTGGTTGCAAACAAAAAGAGCGAAGGAAACAATTTGGAGAGAGTATCAAATTAAAAGATTATATTCTTAGACCATTTAAATCCGAGTGGAATGACATATTAGTTGACCCTTTTCTCCTTTTCTTGGCTCGCCCATATTAAAGCGGCCAAGCCAGGTGTGCTTTGAAAATGACCCGAAGAGAACTGCCAATGGACGCTATTGGGCTCCGAGTTTGCTCTTAAAATGGTTTTGACTTATACCCATAGATGCAATATAACAATAGAACTCCTTGTGTCCATATATCTTTTTGTTTATTCATATATTCTGTCAATGATAATGCATAGTAACTTCGTAGGTATTTGGATGGCTATGCACGTGAAAATAAAAGCTCAAATATAAATTACCAATATGCATGTTGTCGTGCAGACAGAATTAACGTTGTGTAAGCTACTGTTAGCTCGATTCAATTTAAACCAGAGGACTTTAAAGATGGTTTGAAGTCTCGATTACTAGGTATTGCTGTTTTGTCATTTGATGAAATGAGTAATAAGAAAGAATGGAGCTATGACAAAGGGGCAGAAGTCTTATATAAACCGCATGGAAATGTACAGGTGACTATGTTGCGAGGTCTTTTTTTTTTTTCTTTATGATACATTTCAGGTAAAATTCTTAAACATTTTATCACTCAGTTTTTCAATAATTTTCTATTTCGAGATCAACAACAGAGAAAAAAAATCCATACACGAATCCATCACTTACTACTCTGGAAGATGGTTTGAATAGGATTTGATTTAGCCCATGATAACACAGCTGCCTGCATTTAGGCTAAAGTCAGTAACAACAGTTGTGAGATTAATGTTCAATGTAATCCATAGAGGGCTATAAAGTGTAACGACTTTACCGTAGTCCAGGTGTTTTCGTATACATACAACCAATGTAAGTACAGTAGAAGCAAACAGCATGTACTGTATCTTATTTTATTAGAACTGTTTATAATTGCTTACAATCTTACTTTATTAAGTGTCAATTATTTACAGATATCAAGAATGATATAGTATTTACAACATACATACAAATATATATATATATATATTATATATATATATATATATATATATATATATATAATATATATATATATATGTATGTATGTATGTATATATATATATATATATATATATATATATGTATGTATGTATGTATATATATATATATATATATATATATATATAATATATATATATATATATATATATATATATATATATATACACTCACATATATAAACGTACACTTATAAAAT
>NC_090731.1:57487149-57499649 GCF_036898095.1 Palaemon carinicauda
CGGAGAGAAAACTTGAAACTTTAAAATAACCGAAGGAGTTTTCGAGTCACTAATCACATTGCCATTTTTCTTGGCTTTTACGTCCGTGATAAACATGTATGTGTTTTGTAAGCTTAATGAGTTTGGTGCACATTCAGATACTCTCTCTCTCTCTCTCTCTCTCTCTCTCTCTCTCTCTCTCTCTCTCTCTCTCAGAAAGATTCCTTCTCCATGTTAGGCAAAACTTTGAAAGAGCCATAGGAGTTTTCGAGTCGCTAATCACATTGCCATTTTTCTCGGCCTTTACATCCGTGATAAACACCTATGTGTTTGTAAGCTTAATGAGCTTTGCGCACATACAGATACTCTCTCTCTCTCTCTCTCTCCTCTCTCTCTCTCTTCTCTCTCTCTCTCTCTCTGTGTGAAAGAAGACTTTGAACCTTAAAGATAACCGGAGGAGTTTTCGATTCGTTAATCACATAGCGGTTTCTCCAGGCATTTACGTGCATAGGATGAACATGAATGATTTTTTGAGCTTAATGAGTTTTAAGCAAATTCAGATACTCTCTCTCTCTCTCTCTCTCTCTCTCTCTCCTCTCTCTCTCTCTCTCTCTCTCTCTCTCTCTCTCTCTCTCTCTCTCTCTCTCTTTTTTTTCTTTTTTTTGAACAACTAGATTTGGTCAAGCTGTTGTTTTAAAGGTCTTAATCTCTGCATCTTTTTTTTTTCTGCCATGTCGCTGAGGTTCCGTTTGAAGTTGCTCCTCTAATGACCTTTAGTGTCTCATCAATACTCTGGGTTGGCAACATCAATAACTATATGATGGTTCCTTTGAGTAAGTCATTAAGGTTCGCTCAAAATGAAGTGGGGGAAAAAAAAGATGGCTCTTTCATGAATAAATAATATTTTTATCTACTGAAGTGGTACTTATGAATTTCATATTTTGAATAAGATCGTACCAATCCAATTACGAAAAGAAAGGTTTTGAAAATTGTCATTTTTTAAGGCTTAAGGGTACCAAAAGCAGAAACTCTTTCAAAATCCTGTAGTTTATTATTATTATTATTATGGAATTAGCAAAAGTACAGTAATGATTATAATGTTTATTAGCATACCATATTGAAAACATTGCCATTTTATCGAGAGTATTATATGAAAAAGATATTTGTAATTTACTCTGTACATTGCTTACTGGTGATTATTAAATCCCGAAAAATAATGAATATAGCTGAAAATCAGGCTATTCTTCTTTATTGTATTCTTATAAAATGTATTGATGATATAACTCATATATGTGTGTATATATATTTATATATATATATATATATATATATATATATATATATATATATATATATATATATATATATAAATATACATATATATACATACATACATATACATATATATATATATATATATATATATATAGAGAGAGAGAGAGAGAGAGAGAGAGAGAGAGAGAGAGAGAGAGAGAGAGAGAGAGAGAGAGAGAGAGAGAGAGATGTGTATATATATACTATATATATCTATATATATGTATATATATATATATATATATATATATATGTATATATAGTATATATATATATATATATATATATATATATATATATATATATATATATATATATATAAATATATGTATATATATGCAATAAAATATAAGCTAGTTACAACGCAAGGACCTATGGAAAGAATAATGATGGGAATATCAGTAAGAGACAAAAAAAGAACAATATGGATACAAGAGCAAACTAAAGTAGATGATATTCTAACAACATATAGAAAATTTAATGGAAATGGGTAGGTCATTTAATGAGAATGACAGATAATAAATGGACATTAAGTATAACACAACGGGTCACTAGGGATTGCAAAGATGCAGGGAAAGAAAGAAAAGACGATGGGTTAACTAACTAAGAAAGTTTGCGGGTGTGGACTAGCATACGAAGACCATAAACAGACGCCAGTGGAAAGACATGTGTGAGGCCTTTGTTCTGCAGTGGACTAGTAACAGCTGATGAGGATGAGGATTAATTTCATAGTTCTTTGCTCTATCACGGTGTTTAAACTTCATCGCAATACACTATCTTTTCTTTCCCCGGACTATTCACAAAACATTTTAAAAATATACTATATTCTTTGTACACTTCTTTTCTTAGTTTGCCATACCATTTAAAGTTTGTTCTCCCACATACTAAATTTAAAATGCATATCTATAAAGTAGTGTGAGAGCTTAGTATAAATAATTGGCTGTTTTTAAATGGATATTTTGTAACTGGGGATAAGACTTAATGGCACCCTAACACTGTTATTTTAATGGAATGCATCATTTACATTTGGAGCTTTTGGGGGAGTTATTCTAATATTCATTCAGAGGAATGAGATTCAAGGAAATCCTTTAAGGTTAAAGTGGAGGAAATCATGATGGTGCCTCAGACACCTTATATCAGATGCAAATCTTTTCTAACAGAGGAGAATAATTGGAGGGACAAATACAAAGACATACGAATGAAAGTTATATTAGTACACGGAAGGATGAAGGGAGTAAATAAGTAGATAATAACAAAGGTAGCATAAATAAAAAAATAAAAATAATAGAATAAAGGAAAAAGAATTAAAAAAATATATATATATGAATAAAGTTAAGAGTAAATAGGTGTAGGTGTAGCCAAAAAAAAAGTAGAAAACATTTAGTAGAAATTTTAGAAACGTCCCCTAAAAGGAAGATAAAAAGGGATAGATGTGCGTGAAAACTCCATTTTAAAGCTTACGATTAAAACCTCATTTGTATATCTTTTCATATAGAGTTATTCGCCACTATCAAAGACCCACACCTACTCCTGTGATTCTCTCCCTATTGGAGTCCTTAAGCTTGCAACGTCCGGCTTGTCAAGCTAGTGTTGTAGCTTGGCTGGTTATAATAGTTTTAGCACTCAATATTGGAGGAAATAAAACTATGTATATAGCATGCTAAAAAATTTTAATCTGGAAATTCCTCCTTTCTAGGGTGGAGAAGAAAAAAATAAAGGTTGAGCCAGAGATGTATGTGAATGTGTGGGTGGGTTTGTTCTAGCATTTTTTGGATCTGGAGGCCAAACGACTGGGATGACCGTGACGGGGTTAACAATGACGCATATGCTAGGTACCCCAAAATGTACCACTTAACGAAGAGATGAGAAGAGCAACCGGTCCCAAAATTGCGCAAAACCCGTAAAACCTGGTGAACCTTTATCCTTTAGGATCTCCGTTTCCGATGGTTACATACATCGTCCAACAGGGGTGCTAAACCTCCGACCTTGAATGAAGGGGAAATTTCAAATTGACCTTTCGAGATCAAAAAGGACACCATTCCATTTGACTTTGCGGGAGGAACAAAATGGTGTATACTCCATTACAGTATCTTGATTAGTTTAGGTGTAATCAGCAAAAATCTAAGTTCCTATATGTGACCCTTGAGCTGACCTCAGAGGTCACTCATTGACTCAAGACTTTAAATATGAGGACCAATCGCTTCGTCTCCTGACGCCCGTCACGATTATTTTTGTCTTGAGCCTCTATCTCAATTATGAGCCAAAACACGGGGATCATATCAACCCCGTGTTATGAAAAATGCCGAAACTGGGCCAGAGTTACGTATTAAAACAGAGAAAAGTTAAGCCAGATATGACAGCAATATCTATAAAAATGTACTTACTCCTTACTTCAATGTGGTCGAAATGTGTAGCGTTGAAACTTGCTTTATTTTAAATGCAAAAATGTGACATTGTAAGGCAAAACAAAGCCTCTATGATCGCTATTTCAAAAATTTTATTGAAACTCGTTGTCTTAGCTTCAATGAGTGTTTGTCAACATATAATAATGCAGACTAACATGAAATAAATGAATATATGAAAATATGAACAAAGCAATGTAGGTGGGCAGTATCGTAATATGGCAAAGCGCATAGGTCTTTTGGGATAGGCGTGGCGCATGATTCAGGTAAATCCTCCAATTGTGGCCCAAGACAATGCATCAAATCAATTACTGTCTCTTTTAATAGTTTCAGTCGCCTATAAAATAGGATTGACAATCTGTTCTATTGTATTTCAGAAAAAAAAAAAAATATTACGATGTATTTTTGTTCAACTTTCCAACGTTAAAGTGCTTAGCATAAACCTACGAGCCAAAGTTTTCTTGTAAGACTTGTCATATTTGGTTCACTTTTTCAACACAAAAAAAAAAAAAAATTCAAGCAGCTATACTCTATTTCGTCTTTGTGGACCACCATCACTACAAGATACTTTGTTGCAAGTATGGCTTGAAGAATTTCGACAAAAACACACACACACGCTAGGAAAATCACACACATACAACTGTATCCAAAGCACAAACACAAATATATGTGAAAGAATGTACACTGGCAAAAAGTGCAGCTACTCACAACTAACATAATGCACATATGAAGCATATTTGCAAAAATGGACTTGGTCGTTAAAACACACGATCACAATAGATCATAATACATCTTAACACCTGTGAAATGAAAATAGTAAAAATAGGAGAGAAGAATGGAAGAGGAAAAAGTATAAGTAAAATAGAGAAAGACAGCAGCGAAAAACAACAGCATACAGAGATTTCAGACCTCCACCAATGAATATTGCCAACATTTTTTTTCAAGTCTACAGACGAAACAGTTCTTTAGCTTCACATGCCGACAGTGGATGAACCTATTGTAACATTTACCTAATGTCTACGGTCATAGCCTCTTCTTTTCATTTGCTGACTGCAGAAGTTTAAAAGTGCAATGTTGATCTAGAATCGTGAACTTGATCAGTATCACATCCAAAATGTCATGGTTTCTTCCGAGTCATAATATCTATGAATTGTTAAAATTTGGTAAAATCCAATTTCGTCAAAATCTGTTAATTTGATTAAACGTAATATTTAAAATTGTGAAAAAAATGCAAATCCGGATCTTGAATCTGGATCAGGATCCGGATCATCTTCAAAGGTTAATGGAGTCGTCCATGACCTTACATTTACCTTTGGTGGACATTTCGTTAAAATTCGTCAATTTGATTTTAAGTCATCTTTAAAATGGCGAAAAATGCAAATCCCGATCCGGATCATACCCAAAGCTTTAATAGGGTCGTCCTTGTCACAAGCTCTGTCTATGGTGAAAATTTCGTCTAAATTCGTCAAGTAATTTTGACGTAATCTTGTCCACAAACAGACAGACACACAGACAAATGAATAAATAAACAAATAAAAAGACTATCAATAAGTGGTGATAATATCTTCCAATTCCCGAAATGTGAAACCACTTATCTCATGATAAATGTTTATAATGCAAATGGAGTGACTTTTATGATGGGTAATAGTCTTTAGAATTAATCTAACACTTTTATTCACCGAGGGTAAATCGATTTATTTGGCAAACAAAATGATTAAACCAATTATGCCCCATAAAGTTTATCCTACATTTCTCAGAATTTCAATGATTGAAAATTTTTTCACATTCAATAAAGATACGGTTTTCAATGAATTTTCCAGAGAGAGAGAGAGAGAGAGAGAGAGAGAGAGAGAGAGAGAGAGAGAGAGAGAGAGAGAGAGAGAGAGAGAGATCTACGCCATTTTGAAATCTTTATTATACATTGAAAAGATTTTTTCATCAGAAATGATGCAGCAAAAATTTGAGTCCTATCTAATAAGAACAATTACTTTCCATTGCAAATTGCATAATAAAGCTTTTTAAAGCTGATGAATCACAAAGATCTAAGAAGCCTCTGGATGACATAAATGGAACAATTCTTAGAAAGAAAAAAATTATAAGTATACTAATTTCATGAAAGAAATGAAGAATGAAATTATTCTAGAAAATTAGATTCATTTTACGTAAATGAATTATAAAAAACAGCCTCGAATATTTAAATAAAGTTTTAAGCACGTGTATTATTGAGTCTTCACCTTGGGATAAAACAGTTCGTCATAACACTCATAAGACGGACTGACAGTCATAATATAATCTGTGTATATAGGTGAAATTTCAACAGATGGTGAAATATGCGATACAGGCCACATCCCGGAAATATTTTGTAACAACAAAAGGTCTCATAAGCATTAATTAATATAATTATGTCCTAATTATCTGACTGTCAGTTTCTTCCTGGGATATAATTCATATAGTTCCAGGTGTAAAAAAAAAAAAAAAAAAAAAAAAGCCTTGTGATAATTTTTCTGGAAATTCATTGGTAGGTATTTATTATTCGACTTGACATATATTCAAGTATATTATTAATATTATTACGATTACTAGCTAAGCTAAAACCCTAGTTGGAAAAGGAGGAGGCTATAAGCGCAGAGGCTCCACCAGGTAAAAGTATCCCAGAGAAGGAAACAAATAAGCAATTAACTGAACTATATTGAAGGTAATGAATGGAAAATATAATATATGTCAAGATCATTGACAACGTTAAAATGAATAAGTCATAAATAACATATGAAAAGAGACTCCTGTCACCCTGTTCAACATTCGCTGCAAGTTTGAACTTCGGAAGTTCCACCGATTCAACTCCCAGATTTAGAGGATATTTCCACAATCTGATCAAAGCTGAAATATAACTTAGAATACTTTGAAGTATTAAGCAGGTAAAACTGTTATAACTAACTGCATGCAAAGTACTACGTACACTCTACGTAGATCTTCCCAGACTGTACCATCCCGCACATCGCACAGGATAGTACAATCTGGGAAGATCCGAATACAAAGGATGGAGAAAAATAAACTGATTACATTGAAAGTGCAAGTGAAAATAATCCTTTAACTCAATTTATCTATATTCGTAACTATTATCTAATGTTGATAGAAGAAAGAAAATTTTGAGAAACTAAATTGGCAGAATGTTACATGTTGGAAGCTAATTAGATCATTGGAGGTTCTCTCTTTCTAAGTTTTGAGTTAATCTTTTATTATGTTTGGGTAATCTTTTATCTTACGGATTATTGATTCTAATTGCAATCCTTATTCGTTTAATCTTTTAGCGGGATAAACACAATGCATTGCATTACATGAAAAAGGATAGAATTTTTTATCACTCAACAAACCTTAGTTTCAATAGAAAGCAATAAAATTAAAAAAAGCGAAATAATCAATTTTCCCCTTTCGTCTTTGTAACAAGGCTAATCTTATTCCTTTCCAACGGAAAAATAAACACCCGAATGTATTGAAAACAAACATTTGTAGTCAGCAAAAACTGCATCACAATATCAACGAAATGATATAAGACGTCAACTGACCTGAGGTGACCCTTAAGGAGCCTTTTGAGAATCAGAAACCTTTGGACGACCTCCCTGACAGCCACAATTCTTTAATGGCGAAACACGATGGATGATATTGGATAGGTAAAGTCAGCGGCTGGACAGAGTCAACAACCATTGCACGGTCTAATGCAATAGAAACACACAGCAATCAGTCGAGGGAAAAGTATCCAATTTTTCCTTAAACATTTTTGAGTTTAAAAATTTTCAAGTAATTTATACTATTCATAATAGGAGCTGAGTTGTGGATTAAACTCGTATTTATTCGGTTGGTATCAATTTTCCCTGCTAACAAATAAAGTACCAGTAATTTTGAAATGATTATATTTTCATTTAGAACTCATTTATATCATATATGCTTATGTGGTTATTTATTCATATATTTCAATAGTTGTTTATTTATTCATTCTGTATGTTATTAGTATGTTTTAAAAATATCATAGAATTAATTTCGAGTATCAAGTCTCTATGAAGTAAAGTGGAATTATTAATGCGCTATAATGTACCTGAAAAAAAAAAATATCATGAGAGAGAGAGAGAGAGAGAGAGAGAGAGAGAGAGAGAGAGAGAGAGAGAGAGAGAGAGAGAGAGAGAGAGAGAGAGAGAGATGTCTCCAATTGCTTAGTCAATCAATCAGCCTTTGATGAAAGGTTTTACGTTTGTTTTCATTGGGCAAATATCTTAATGTGAATGATGGCAGATACATCGCTTTCCTTGTCATTCGAAGAAAAAATTATTTGTTAAACGCATCCGGAAGTATTATTAAAGTAATGTTATATATAAGAGTTAACAGGCGTTAAATGGTTCTTTATTCATCACTTATAGAGAGATTTATATAATGTTCAATGTGTATTTAGATAAATATCTGAAAACTAAAATACTTTCTGTATATTTAAATTAGGAAAATTTCTTTCAGTGACTAGCAACAAAATAATTATTTGTGAAGCTTTTGTTGAAGTTTTTCAAGTGTGCAATTCATAATAAGAATATCTTTTCGAAAGGAATACTTGCGTAATATATGCATCTCCACACTAACCTCGACACTTATGAATATCATATTGTGAATAGCGATAATTACTACCATGGCTACGCTCACTTAAGTTATTTTCTCATAGCAGTAAAATGTCGTAGAAGCTTCAAGCCACTAAAAATATTAGGAGGCAATTTAGACTGACTCCGAAGTCAGTAAAGAAGTCTTTGTGTTGGTTTTCTTACGGCAATTGTATTACCTCCTCGGGTTACGCCCTAATTATCTTTTATTTTGTTTTTTTTTAATCTTTTTTTTTCTTTTTTTACATTCGGGGCAAGGCCGTGATGAGTACATTGTTACCAGTTCTAAGAACAAGATTTTTTGTCAAATAGTGAAGGAATGAATTATTATTATTATTATTATTATTATTATTATTATTATTATTATTATTATTATTATTATTATCAGCACACTACAAGTCCATCAGAGAAAGTAGCCATACTGATAATTATAACTACTGACTGCGACTGACATAAAGATTTTGTGTTGCTACTGCATTCAACTTGATAAGTAATACCAGGATCCTGAGTACTACAATATTCATTCGTCTTTCTGATCAACTCCAACGAAAAGAAAACATAAAAACATATTTGAGGTAATTGATTTTGGATAATTTTCGATTCATACAATAGAATTGAGTATTGACGGAACGTTTGTAACCTTTCCGTAATTATCTACTCTTGATGATATTGGCAAGAGATTTCATAAAAAAATATATAAACATACAATATTAATTGCTTGATTTATGAAAGCCTGGAATATATCACAGTCTTAGAGACTGCTTGATTCCAGCTACAATATAATTTACAGCAATAGTTTAAATGAAGTTACAGCTGTCGAAAACCTCCTTATAAAAAAAAAAAAAGTCATTGGCAATAATATTCAAGGCAATTAACGATAAAGTCAACCTTCTAATGCTATAAAAACTAGGTTTGTTGAAGTCATGCAATTATCAAAACATCGAAAAGGCCGAATCTCAAAGAACACAAGATCTAAGCAGCCAATCATGTCAAAATTAATTGGTTTGTTAATTAAGGTTTAGTGCTCACTTCCAGCAGATTTATTAAGATATCTATTACCTAGATTTGATTGACACTTACCAGGTTTCAAATATGCATACACACACAAACACACACACACGCATATATATATATATATATATATATATATATATGTATATATATATATATATATATATATATATATATATATATATATATATATATATATGTATCTATATATATATATATATATATATATATATATATATATATATATATATATATATATATATATATATATATATATATAAATATATATATATAGATACGTACACACACACACATATATATATATATATATATATATATATATATATATATGTATATATATATATATATATATATATATATATATATATATATATATATATATTTATTTATATATATATATATATATATATATATATATATATATATATATATATATGTTATAATGTACCCGAGCCTTCAAAAATTACTTAGAAGTATTTAGATATATAAAACACATACGCGCACACGCAAATTCAACACTTCCCACTCACTTCCCACTCACCCCCCCCCCCCCCTCCTCCTCTTCCAACTACAAGCCAAATGGTTCGGCAATTTGTGGGAGAAGGTGGCTTCCAAGTATACCTCTCGAGGTACCCCTTTTCCCGAGGGAACGACTATTCCTTCTCCCCCCGATCGTGATAGGAAAGAAATATATCTACATGCTGTATATATATATAGTAAGACGCTTGCTCTTTGCTATATAGAAGAGATATATCTTGTCTTAGTTTGGAATGGTCTGCACATGCAAACAAAATGTAAATATTTTCGTGTAATAATATTATCAAATTAAGTCTCTCTCTCTCTCTCTCTCTCTCTCTCTCTCTCTCTCTCTCTCTCTCTCTCTCTCTCATGGTAAGTTTTCGTTTATACCTCCATTTAATAGAACGTGATCTGTCAATGATTTTTTTTCTTTTTATGCAAGTTTTGTTTATTGCATCAATATATAAATTGTGGTAGAGATGGGTTTCATCGTAAGCTTCACTACTACAGATCATAAGTTTGAAATTATATTCATACAGGTAATGGAATGTATTCTTCCTTTAACCTATGACGAGGAGCCGAGTCTCCGTGTGTCATTTAATTGAGTGAATTGGCTTCTCTGTAGTTTGAATTAATGAATCGTTGAAGTTAATCAATTCTGTTCATATACCGAAGGTCAGTCATCAATCATTCATTTGCCTGCTTGAAAATACCAGATTTAATGACTCATCAGTATGATGAAATGAATGAATTAGGTTTCTTTATTAATACACGGAAGAATGAAGAAGAGGATATGTTATAATTAAAATCATAGTATTCGGAGTTCACAGATTCTTTTTCTAACCATTAGTTCCTTCTTTTTTCATACTACATTTCTCGAATGGAGTAAAAAATAATGATTAAAGTTCTTACCGGCAAGTCCCTTCTCGTCAAAAGCAATGACTTCTGAGTTTAATCAGTTTTGCTTCCATGATTTCATTTTGTAACCTTAAGCTAAAGTCTATCAGCATTTAAACAATATTCGTGAAGTGTTATTCCTATGTTTTTGTACAGTCTCTTTGTTGATGAGTAAGAAACCAAACGTTAGAAATACACACACTTACAAATAATCAAACGCATACACATATCCAAATGCACGAACACCCAGACATATAAACACGCATACATACAGTAGATATATATATATATATATATATATATATATATATATATATATATATATATATATATATATATATATATATATATATATATATATATAAATATACACATCTAACTTTAAGCCGTTTCTTTCTTATAAAGGTTAATCCAGAAAAATATCATCCGAATAATTACTGTCACGTTCATTCTTTGATAGCTGAAACATGAATGGTCCCTCCATGCAGTAAACTTTCCACAGCATTTGTTGCTTTATACACTTACGGTTACTAGAAGGATCATCAGAGTGCGTTGACTGTGGCTAATCGAAGCGCACCAGTCACCAATATGTGGAACATACTCTCGGGATGGCTGTATAGAAATGTCTTTACTTACCAATGTGTTTCATACTACCTCATAGAAATGGTTCTGAGTAATACACTTTCCTTATTTAGCTTTTGATGCTCAGTCTTTGCACATAACTGGATCATCTTGAAGTAGTCTAATCCCTCCTATCCTTTATGCTAAGATTTTTACTACTTCGACATATCTTCACTAAGCAGTCATTTCAATTGTTTCAACGCTTTCCTATCACTCAAAGAAAGCATCAATGTTTCTTAATGTTACTGAAAGTGGAATTGAGAAAGCAATAAAATTTTTCCAAATTGGTTTGTAAAGAACTTAATTTCATTGTCAAACTTTCCAATTTAATCCTGTTTGCTTTTTTGCTAGATTGATTGACTGATTGATTTAGAGTTTTCTGTCAGGATGCCAGAAGATTACAAATCAATCATTCAGTCAATTTTGTGTGACTGTCTCATCTCATATCTCTGTCATCCATCATATCAGCACCCATCTAATGCTAGAAATGAATTACTACTATGCCTGCACACTACATATAAAAAATTATTGTTCCATCGTCCTGATTTCAATTTATCCTCTTAACCTTACTCATCTATCACTTAATCATAACTTTCTAATCTTATAAAAGATTTCAGAATCTTTCAGAATCTTTCTCCCGATTCTTTAAGAAACGAATTTCAATTTCTCCTAATTTCCAACACGTATAGCATAGATTATTAACAACCACCACATTTTCTATATGTAAATTCAGAATTTTTTTATCCATTGTACATGTTTTTCGTTTAATTTAGAACATTCTTCATTACTACTCCGGAATGATAATCTTTTACAAGGATCATTATAAAAATCTGAAAGGTTCTTCTGACCATTGCAGAGTAAAATAAATTCGAAATCAAATGAACATCCATCTAGAATTTCTAGATCATAGCAGCTTTCTTTTTAATCTATTACATTAAATGAAACAGTTCAGAAAACTATGGGGAAAGAGGAAAGTCGGGTATTCACATGAAATACTTTTCCCTCTCTAAAGCTTATGAAAAGGATTTGTGACCATTGGAGGACAGTAGCCGCTCACCAGCTATTGTAATAACAGGTATACAGTGGAAAGGGGACGATAAAA
>NC_090731.1:57512149-57522682 GCF_036898095.1 Palaemon carinicauda
ATATACACACACATAGACGTGTGTGTATTACAATGTTCATCACTCTCTCTTGATTCTCTCCCTCTCTACGGGATGGATTTGCCACACTCTGTCACTGTGTGTACCGATAACGCGTAGAAATGTCTTAATCCCCTAAGTGGATTAGTGCTTCGAAGTGTAACGAAATAGTCTGAGAATTACGTTCAAACAGAATTAAATTCTACGTATGAGTGGTCTAAGGGTGTGCTGGGGGAGGGGGGGCGGTTTGATGTGGCAGGGTAAGTGGAGGTAAGATTTGGGTTTGAATAACCTCAAGTGCTGGACTCTCCAACCCTCTTTATTGTTAACTTTTCTTCCATATTGATGACAAAGTCATAGTGCTTATTTACTCGAGTTGGTGATAAGGTTTTCTATACTGAAAAAAAAAAACAGAAATAAATGAATAAAGACAGGTCAATGAAATACTAAAAGTCATTAGTAGTCAAAGTTTGAAGAACGTTTACGTATTAGATTTATACATGTTTTTAGTATAAGATATATCCTATTTTCAAAGAGTGTAAAAAATAATGGGTAGAAAAATTATTCTAGCGGTTGTTATCATTATTATTATTTCTAATATTATTATTATTCCCACTGACCATATTAGCAATCAAAATTATTCTAGTGATGCCGATTGAAAGAGTAAAATAGTAATGGATATTCATACGATAATAAGACCAGACTAAAGGAGGAACACTAAGGGACATTTTCAATTTTTAATACGTGTAATATCATACCGTTGCATTTCTCGATGAAAATTTTATAAAGGTCGTGCGAGAGAGAGAGAGAGAGAGGTCTGATGAATAGTTTCGTTCGGTGGAATGAAGATTACCTCATAGTGGCCTGAAGCCTTCCCCGTATCCTAATTGTATGATGTTATACATTTTGGCGGAACACTGGGCGATAGCATCTCTCTCTCTCTCTCTCTCTCTCTCTCTCTCTCTCTCTCTCTCTCTCTCTCTCTCAATATACGACTAACAAACGTGTACTTAATGCATTGGTTATGACAACAAGGGGTGCGCTGAAATCATATAAAACTTTCTGTTACAGAATCCAAAGCCCCACGATTGCGAGGTGAGAGAGAGAGAGAGAGAGAGAGAGAGAGAGAGAGAGAGAGAGAGAGAGAGAGAGGGAGCGAACATTTGTAATAGGCAGACTCTCACAACGCCCCCTCTGGGAATGCTAGAATTACTGGTATCTAGTACAGAGTTAAAGAGGACGTTGCTGTACACTTCTTATTATGCTCCTTTCCACCTTTTCTTCCACGGGCTGCAAATTTGCAAAGAGCCCGTGTCTCGTCGGAAGGAAGGGTCAGGCAATCTACATAAGGAAATACTTTTATCAAATTTAGGTTTAGCTTGATATGGTGGTCAGTCTTGATTAGTTTTGTCCCATTTTATACAAAATGAAAATACCTGAGAGAATTTGAACTAGCGTAAAGGTCATCGTAAGCATATATATATATATATATATATATATATATATATATATATATATATATATATATATATATATATATATATATATATATATATATATATATATATATATATGTATATATATATATATATATATATATATATATATATATATATATATATATACACTAGTGTACGTGGCCCGCTAACATTAACGACTAAATATTCAGATAGATATGCACATGCACCCTCTCTCACCGGGGTATAACTACTCCTCTCCCTCTGCTCGATGGACGGGAATAGCTGAGCGTGACCGAAAATATATATGTTATGTTCATATATTTTATATATATATATATATATATATATATATATATATATATATATATATATATATATATATATATATATATATATATATATATATATATATATATGCGAGAATAAAATCCAAAATGTGGGAAACCTGGAATACGGAAGCGTCAGTACATTGAATTGTATTCACTAATATTTGATAGTGTGGCTATGCCAAATCCTCATCACTAGATAACTTTGGTATGATTCCCAGTATTGTTATGATAACGTGTTTTATTATGTTACATCTTTGTTGTCTGGATGTCCTGTATTTCCTTCACACCCCTGCTCAGTGACTAGATTTTTTTTTTTTTTTCCTCCCCAGTGTTCTTTCATTTTCAAGCAATTTCTGTTCCAACATATTATCATTGTCATCTCCATTTTGTTTTCTTTTTTTTTTCTCTCTCCCTCTCTTTTTGTTTGCTAATATGTATGGTATCATCATTGCTAAGCATTAATTCTTATGTGACTTTGTTACCCAAACCTTAGATCTCTGTGGTCAACCTGCTAATTGATGTTTATAATATATCACTGATTTATTGCATTTCTCATCTTTTTTTTTTCTTGTACCGTTGTCAAAAGTGTAAGATCACTGTACCCTTACTGTAACTCTGTATATGGCTTCTGCTGAAATAAAGATTATTATTATTATATATATATATATATATATATATATATATATATATATTTATATATATATATATATATATATATATATATATATATATATATATATATACACAGACACTTCCTCTTTATTAAAAAGGGGAGTTTGGTCGTGGAATATTTTTGTTTTAAACGGAAAGCACAGCTTTGATGCCACGCCTATATACAGTATATAAAGCGATCGGGAAATTATTGGTATAAGTAATAATAGCCTGACCCTCAGCTGATGAAGATCTCCTAAGAATATTTTATTAACAGTTGATCATGAAGTCAATCTGCTTTTAAAGTTATCTTTATCTAATTTCTGCTCAATAAAAAAAAAACAGAAATGGGATACGATTAAACGATAGGGAAAATCCTAGAATAGGGTAATGAAATGGAAGGCAAGAGAAAAGTGTCTTGCATAAAGGCCGAAGCCACCGACATTTTTATTCTGCCGAACATCGCCGAGGGAAATCCGAAATGTCGTAAAGTGCGGTTTCATTGTCGGAACGGGTTGGGAATGGCATAGGCTTGGACTAAGGGATTAAGCATAGAATTAGCTCCAATTTCGTTCTTGGAAGTATATGCAATGGAGGATTTTATATAATCGTAGAAAGGAGACCGATTCATGTAAGGAAAAGTCTCGGCTAAACCGACAGATACCGATATTTTCTTATTAAGTCTTTTTTTCTGTAGAATTGATAGTCTAAAAAATATAGTTAAAGTTTATATGTAAATCCATGCAATTAATGAAAACTTTTTCTGAAAACAAAAAAGGTAAAATCCTAGTGTTCGAAGATGATATTGTATTTATATATACATATATATATATATATATATATATATATATATATATATATATATATATATATATATATATATATATGTGTGTGTGTGTGTGTGTGCGTATATATATATATATATATATATATATATATATATATATATATATATATATATATATATATATATATATATATATAATTCCCAAACTCAGTGGAAAATATATTGTTCTCTGTTTGAATCTCCTCCCATTACGGCTCTGAATAGCTATTGTTCCTTTCAAGTAATGACATTCAGGAAATATAGGAAATTTAACAGAAATAGACACCTATTATAATTTGTACGCTACTGCAGCGAGAAACTTTATACTTACTTGAAAATATAATTGCCTTCATTTCTCATTTTTCTTTTTTTTTTTCTTTTTGTCATAAACCTTATCTCATTTATTGGTCAAACAAACACAATTTTATTTCGACATAAGTTTTTTTTATTTTTTTTCAAAGAATACGGGGATATAGCAAAATGTATTTTTACGTTCTCTCAAATTTAATTCCGGAGAGTAATCAACTTTGAAGGCTAAGGGGATATCCAGCTGTTTTTATGGAAACCAATTATATACCAGGATGAAAAGTTTATGTATTGAAGTTTCTGGCAACAAACTGCTGCTCTGTATGAACCACTGGAATAAAACACGTTCTTGACATGACGCAGAAGTACATCATGAGATTTGTTTTTTGAATGAATTTTCATGGTAATTGTACAATGAATTTCAATATAAAATATACCTCTCAAGTGGAAGTATTGGGAAAATCAGCTTACTCGAAATTATTCGGCATCTTTTCTGTTGATCTTGTTAGGAAACTACAGTAATATAAGTGGATACATGATGTCGCTTAAGAGATATCTGGAGATGTTTGCCAGATGCTGCATTCTGCTTCTTAATTTAGATCCTTACTGAAATACCATCATTGCAATAAAACGTACTATTATAGTAGTGAAGAAATAATAGTCAGGTATACTGTAGAATCTCGTACACACATATGTGAAAGTGGGGAAAGAAGTATTATGCAATGTTAATGATTGCTCTGCTACACTGTTGCATTAAAAACTCTGAAATACCATTTACGAATACCATCGCATTCTGTGACTCTCTCTCTCTCTCTCTCTCTCTCTCTCTCTCTCTCTCTCTCTCTCTCTCTCTCTCTCCCTGAAAGAAGGTACAGTGAAAAAGCCTCTGGAATCAGTGAGCAAGACAACAACCTTGTCATCAAAGGGAGTACAATATAGAAACAAAAGGAAAACTCAAATTCTTGTTGATGAAACTACAATATGGACGAAAATTTCTCCGACAAAATTGAATGGATTTTATTGGAATTCATTCCCTTTCATGAGCCAACCAATTTTAGAAATTCATTTGATTAATCGACAATGATGATTGGAAATAAAAACACAATTATCTTTGCTGTGGTTTAAAACGTTCAGTAGCAGTGGAATATGAATGAAACAAGAATACGCATTTATTTTGACTGATTGTTGTGTATTTCCTTACTGGAACACTCTCTCTCTCTCTCTCTCTCTCTCTCTCTCTCTCTCTCTCTCTCTCTCTCTCTCTCTCTCTCTCTCTCTCTCTGTGTGTGCCTGTGTGTGTGGTTGTGTAAGGTTGACCATGTTAACCAATTCGTAAATTCATGTTTTTTCTTTTTTCGTTTACATTTTAAATTTATTTTGTGTAAATTTGTGTATCCTTCTTCACCATTCAGGAAAGGGATACGACATTTTTCTCCACTGCAGGACGATACATTTATTAACAATAGCAACGAACTCTGTCGCAAATAGAATAGGTTGACCTATGACTGATAACAACTTTCCATGCAGGTTTTGTGGCCATTGTTTCATCGTCCATTCATATGTCAGGTTGCTCATGGTAACCTGTCATCAAGGTCATTCATTGCAGGTGACCCTGTGCAACTCTGTGAATTAATGGCTGCTATTTTACACCTTGGGAATCACTGTACAGTATGTGTGTTGATAGTGAATTCTTTGGAATGTCTTTCATCTTTTTTATTTCTAATGACTTGGTGAACTTTATGGGCTTAACATAATGAAATACCGCATTTGATTTTATCATCAGTTTCCATTCAGTATGGTTTATCTTTGACACCATTTTCATACAAGATAGTGATAATAGTTCGTGAACAGCTTTTTAATTGATAATCACTTATCACTTTCGTTTCATAAAAATTAGGTTTGTTAATTACAGTACACTTGCTTATAATGTTTTCAAATGTTCCATAATTTCAAATGAGAGAATGATCCCACCATTGTGTGACTGCTGAGTATCACATGGAATAAAAATCTCTGTTTAAGGCATAATAGCGGATTATGTGGCATGGCAATTTGTTATTTTGAACATCTGAGTCCTATCTTTGCCTACTGGGCTTATCCTTCAGACACAAACTCTATTGCATATCATACTGTCTCATAAATAACATCATTTATCAATCGATTCTGATTTCATTTATCCTGAATATTGTAAAAAGCATTTTAGTAATTTTGCTCATTCATAATTATATTTTAATTGCTGCATATTCATGGCATTTTATTTTAATATTTAGCTGCTCTAATAAAGAAATACTTCCAGGATAATCCTTTTCCGGGTTGACTTTGGCACTGAAATAACTTTGAATTAAGAACGCGAAACCGGATGAGTCTTTTATTTAAAAGTATCCGGTAAATACTCGTAAATTATAAGTTTGCCTTATTGTTTGTCAAGAACGGCATGTATGATAATACATTTATGAAATCCCCATGAATTTTGATGATGCTTCTTATGATTTACCAGTTTGACAAGCAAAGCTCATTGACGAGGATTAACCAGTCCCCTTCATCGATGTACACTTTTACTACATTTTTTTTCTTATAGAATATATCTCTATTTCGTCTTAACCATTAGATTTGGTATGTTTAACAAAGAAGAGTCACATGGATTCATTGATTATAATTTAAGAACTTAACACAGGGTTCGTAAGTTCAACAAATGAGAATAATATAACTATACGTTTTGCCTCGGTAAACAGAAAAAAGACAAAATTATTTCCTGGTTATGAGTAAAATATACCATAACACTTAAACATTATTGAGGAAGATGTTTACTGTGATATACTGATAAATATATCTATTAGTTTCTTGTATAATAATGACACTCTTATGACTGAAAACTATTCATAATTGTCGTCAAATGATAACATTTTGATATATTCTCTTCTTTGTAAAGAATACTTTGACACAGTAATTAAGTTCAGTATCGTTTTAAAGGCTTCGGATATGTATCTAGATTATTCACTCATATTGAGCATGTGTATCCTGTTTAAAGATTAAATATATTTGTTTTTAAGGCAGAAAATTTTATATGAAATATTTTATTGAATTTTCCAAAAAAAAAAAAAAGAGGGCATTTGAATACTGGTCAAGGTCGTTAAGCCTGTTGGTGACTAAATCTAAAATTATTTGCACTGGTGGTTCCCCAGTTCTGATGGAATATGGGAAAAAGAAGAGAATGATAATGGATTATATTAGTAAGAAAGAAACGCGAATGGCGATGGTAACATCTATTCAAAAATATAGACGGTATAATTATATTTACGTAGAATTTATTTGGCCCCAATTTATATCACTTAACCTAATCAGAATCACTAGACAAAAACTAACGAACTGATAAATATATAAACCCAAGTATAAGCAACTCGTTTGTTATAATACTTCAACACATTTAATAGTCGACTGTAAATATTTGCACCGATTCATGATGATGTTGGGATCTTCAATTAATGGATGCTTCGACGAGGTGGCATCAGCACGCCCATTCTCCTCCCCGCCCTCATTCTCAACGACTTAGCTCCGTCAGCCATTATGAATACTGATTTATAAATTACGCTATGATTGATGAAGGCGAGCAGCCGAAGCTAATAGACTGGCGCGAATTTCACGGAAATTCGCCTGTTCCTCAGCCAGGGGAATCTAAATTAGCCGCTTTAGAAGCCAAAAGTATCCAGTGTCTTCGGTGATTTTTACATAAAGGCAACGTAAATCTCCAGCGCTGTCTTTATAATCTTTTGGAAAAACGACAAAGAGAAAAGGATGAGGAAAAAGTAGTGTCAGGGGATCGATTGTTGGGCGTCATTGTTGGCACCATGGGGGCGATAAGGCTCTCTCCTCTCTCTCTCTCTCTCTCTCTCTCTCTCTCTCTCTCTCTCTCTCTCTCTCTCTCTCTCTCTGCCTCCTTTTTGGCTGTTGAAGAATGATTGTTTAGGAGTATCTTTAATCATTCTATCATTGATTTAATGTTTTTTTCGAGAATATTGGGGAATGTATACAATATTAATTAGTCTCTGGAACAAACTTATGAAATGCCACACGTTTTACGTTGAATATCAAAAGTTTCCCAGCTTGGATGGCTTTGAATATTCATAAATAATTTGAATATTTAATCATTCATAATGCAACTGTCATATATATTTCAATAGTTTCGTGAATGCATAATACATATTTGCTCGTGTGCAATCACCAATAAAACACCGCAGAAACAGCTATAGATTAATTATTACTGCATTATTCGCCGCAGTGATAACAGCCTTAAACGTTATATTAAAAAGACTAAAATTGGTCATGAAAATATTAATGGTTTGTTCTGTAACATAAGGTTTGATGAAACTATGTCTGAAATCTCTCTCTCTCTCTCCCTCTCTCTCTCTCTCTCTCTCTCTCTCTCTCTCTCTCTTGAACAGAATTGGTTAAGAAAATATTAAGCGCTCATCATGTGAACATCCGGATGAAACATACTGACATGCTGGTTTCTCTCTCTCTCTCTCTCTCTCTCTCTCTCTCTCTCTCATTTTTGTCATAAGAGCCATCACATTGCTCTGAATAAATTAAACGTTGGCCGTGCCCCCAATATTACAGGTTTATGAATTTCTGTAATTTTTCCCCCACCTAACTCGCAGTTCAATGACATTTGTTTAATGGTTAAAGGGGAGCCGAGGACAGAACTGTTTACGAGCAATACGAAAGATGTGTGTGTAGATCTATCGGTACATTTGCACTATTTCAGGGTTGGGTTTTGCGTCAAATTTCCAATCCACACGATTTATTTTCATGTTTTAATTATTCGTTTTCATTTCTCTAATGCGCATTGTTATTTTTTTGTGATTTGTTCGTGTTTATTTGCTATGTACGAATTGCTGATGATAAATTTGGCATTGTGAGCAAAAGCATGGGCCATAGAAACTGTCCAATCTAAAGGAAAGTTTTACTAGCGAATTATTCGTAAGTATTAGAGAATTGAAGGATATTCTAAAAATTTTAGTTAATTTCCGAAAAGAGAGCTGTTATCCTGTTTCAATAATGTAACGTTACAAATTTTTCCTGACATGTAAGTAAACGCATTTCAGATGTGTGGGTACTTATATGTACGTGTTCTGCATTACACACGCGTGTAAGCGTAAAGATTAAAGGGAATTAAAACAAAAGCAAAGGCACCAAAGAATAATTTTTTAAGCATAATCTGGAGGGCAAATATGGACTATGTTAATCACCCTCTTATATTTGGCCTTAAGTCGAGTAGCCGTGGTTGAAGCTCTCTCTCTCTCTCTCTCTCTCTCTCTCTCTCTCTCTCTCTCTCTCTCTCTCTCTCTCTTTCTTGCTGTACCGGGTGTAGAGTTAAATTTCTCTCTATTTTGCTCTTTCTTATCGACCTTCAGAGAAGGAGACATCTTTACGTTTTCCTTAATTGACTCTTCTGAAGTTCTTCCTCTCGCTTTTAACCTTCTTTCTCCTCCTGAAAAGAAGAAGAAAGGGGAGGTGAAAAGGAATAGGGAAAACAAGAATGAATAAAGGCTTGCTTAGAGACCAAGGGAAAAAAATAGAAACGAAGCTCAGTTAGTGGGCAAATTTATTTTTTACTTCATATTGCGCGTTTAAAAACGCCGTAGATAAATGTTTTTTTTTTCTTTTTTTCTTTTTTTTATACTGTGTAATGATTTATTTTTGACGTTGATAAACATTTCAGAGAGCATTTTACTATCTCAAGGAAAACTATAATTTTCAGTCTGCGGAAATTATAAAACTAAGCAGTTTAAGAATAAATTATATGCTTGATTAATTCTGTATTAGATGATTCAAGGTTTACAAAAAGTAAAACGAGTATCATATTGGGAAAAGATGAGCAGTAATATTGAATATCTTATTTCTGTATTCTTATCTTTTTTCCTTTTACTCAAGTTTCGTGCTTACTTTGATTTCTTGTATGCTATATTTCTCACATAAGGAAAAGCGTACGACACTCATGTGTAAGATCAATTAGTAAAATATACTTCATCTAGCAAAAAAAAAATATTTAAAATTTTGCTCGTCATAATTCTGTTAAAGCGAGCAATAGTGTCACTTGTTAACATTTTATAAAGCGAGCAGATATTTTATCCTGAATTTTACGCACTTTGAAAAACAGCTGGGAAAATCTACATCAGTCAAACTGGAATATTGTGATTCTTTGTTAAAAAAAATGAGAATGATTGTAATTAAAGCGTTAGGGTGGGGGGGGGGGGGGAAAGTTGCTTATCAAGTCCACTCCAAATTGCCCAGCTATTATTGCTCTATTTATATTCAAACACGAAGAAACATCAGCTTTATTTCGATGTTACAATTAATTTCACGTACTTAAAGCAAGTGAAAATAGTTTTTATGACTTATGTAAGGAAATAACTGTCTTCCTAAATAGCTCTGAGAGAAAATATTTAACTTGGTTTAAAAAGAAAGTTTATGCATCCGTATGCTTTAAGTGTAGAATGAAAGCTTAATTTTATAATCATACATAGTTATTCACTTTTAAAAAATATCATACATAAAATATTTCAAATAAAGAATTAGTGCGGTTTTCTTTTATCAAATTCTTGACAAGTAAAAGGTAAAATGTTAATTAAGGCTGAAAATAAGATCTTTAAGTCACCTAAACAAATCCACACTCAGTTCTTTACCCGATTTTATATAGTATACCAAATTAAGATACATGAACAAATATCTTGAAAGCAAGAAATCAGTCGTTTTGATTAACTTGAGTGACACTCAAGAATCTTTGCACCATGGTGCATTTGCTTTCCTCTTTTGAAATATGCCTTTGAAAATTTTGAAGTTATAAAAGGTCAAAATTCTGAAACGAATCAAAACAATGTTTGTGAAAATGTCTTCCAATGAAGGAAACTACAAACTCTGGTAAATATGTAATCACTGCTGTATCTGAAAGAAATTTCTATATTTAAAT
>NC_090731.1:57530682-57543182 GCF_036898095.1 Palaemon carinicauda
GAAGATCCTATCTACTGGGACAGAAGAAGCCCGGACTGATAGGTTCTTTTGTATCATCTTAGCAACAGTTTCCAATATACCAGCATATGTTTCTCTTCTGAAATGAATTCTTGACTCAATATTAGTACACTTCTGAATTTGTGTTAGATTATCGAAAGGTTTCATCCTTTTTGGCTCAAATGAACAAAGGCCTCGTATATCCTCTGTATGGTATGTGACAGGATTCATATTGCGTGAGCTATAGTATCTTTGGACATAAACCTGGCTGCACTTATAGCAGAAGACTTATGATTCACGTTTTACTCATCTTCAGAACACCAGCCTAATTCAAATATTGATTTGCTTAATTTTCCGTTCTTCATATACGTACTGTAGAGGTTTGTTTATAATGACGTCGTCATCCTAAATACCAAACCGCTGTTATACTTAGGTTGCATTTTCTCTAAGTGAAACTTGAGGCCTCACACGCATGGAATGACAAGGCTAGAGGGACCTAATACTGACTTTAGGCCCTGCCGATGATCTCCTCAAATGGCTAAAAATCTCTTACATTTCTTCAAGAACAGTTTGGTCATAAGCGCCAAGCTTTGGTTCGCCATCCAAACTGTTCAGCTTTTCTTCGGATACTCTCAGAGTAGACTTAGCCATCTTTACTTACAAATTCCAACAAATAACACAACCTGATTCTAATTTTCTTTCTTCTTCTAATACAATTGTTGCAATTGTTGCTTTCTGTACATAAGAAACCTATTCAGATGTTTTGCTCAGTGTAGCATTCAACTGTCCTGCTTCTTTGAAGCCATCATTCTGGAATATATGTGTAAAGCATGAATTATGCTCCTCTGGTAAAACTTCCAACAATTCAGCACTCTATGATTTGTACCACTACCATCCAAATCATAGAAATCCTCTTCTTTCTCAGCATTGTCATCTTTTATCTCAGAGATGGCATCAGGAAATCTTGGTAGAGAATATGCAGTGATCATATTAGTTGCTTTGTCAGTTATGTTGTTTTTAATTTTGGAGATTATATCATAATATTTGATGATGTGCTCATACACTTATATTGTATTCCGTACAGTATGGCATCCACGAAAGCGCTGGTAAGATACTACTATATTTTGTAATTATCCGTTTCAAATGTAATGAGCTTTGATTCCCAAGTATGATCTCATTTGATGACAAGAGCTAATATCAAGTGTTAGGCATACGGTTTTTTAACTTCCTAGACTGTTTTTCTGAAATATTTTCCTTCACCTGCGAGAATTGTCATGTATCAATTTGTTGCCTACGTGCTTTTGTGTGGGTATCAGATAACGAGGGTCAGCTATGGATATTGAATACTGAAAAACTTAAGTACCTACTGTAATAAAGAACTGGTCATGTTGATGGCAGATACAGGTGGGAAGTGAAGTCTTGTATTGATTGCATGAAAATTGACATATATTCAGTTGATACACAACAGTAAATGTTAAATCAATTTAAATAAACTAGTATATATCTATCATTGTCTCAATCATCCTGTTAGCTTCAGTTTTTATCTCTTACCACCTGGAGAAGAAATTGAATAGTATTCTTACCCCTTATGTTCCTAATAGGTATATTATTGCCATATATAATTCATTATATATATTGTATGTAAACAAAACTAATTAATCAAATTATTGTCACTACTAGTTTTGTTTTTGTTATAAAATTACTTATGTAATACAACCTATTAAGTACATATTATAATTAAAAAAGCATTTGAAAGACCGTACTCTTTCAAATACTGTAGATATTGGCCAAGTACAAGTACATTGGATTATGAAATCCCAAGTACAATTACTAAGATTTTGTGCGTGAGGTAGTGCAAGTACAATTAGTTGTATTTCGTCCCTTGCCTGAGATATATATATATATATATATATATATATATATATATATATATATATATATATATATATATATATATATATATATATATATATATATATATATATATATATATATATAAACATATAACGGATTTTGAGCAAAGCGAAAAATCTATTTTTTGGTGATATGGCCATGTCATCCTGATGGAAGTCTCCTTTAGGCAGCTTTCTAAGGGATATTTGGCTACAGTTATACTCCCAGAGAATTAACCACAGGTTTCCAGAATTCTAACTCCTGGTGCGAGTATCCTTAATATAACTTTTAAGGATATCACATGATATCAGGGGACGTAATTCTTGATACGACACATGGCAATCTTCACCCCGAATAGATTTTACGCTTCGATGGGGAAGAGTGGCGAAATTGAAGGGGAGCCGTTATCAAGGTTATCCGGTGGATTCCTCCCAGTACTACTATGGCGTAACTATTCCTTGTTGCATTTAAGCATATATAGCCGCATATAGAGTAGTTTTTGGTGGTGTCTTTCGTTACATAGTTGTACACTCCTTTTTGAAAGAAGGGAGGGTCCATCAAGACGACATGGCCATATCACCCAAAAATAGATTTTTCGCTCTGCTCAAAATCCGTTTTTTGGGCTCAGCCATGTCGTCCTGATGGAAGCTTACTAGAGAATTACTTGAGAGTACTATATCTATGGATTTGTATAAGTGCCTTTACTCTGAAGGAGTTCCTTAAATGGTCTCCTAGACCTTTATATATGACATTGCTGTTATTTGTCATATCCACTAAGGTTGGAACTAGCTTAGGGCTTCCTGCCCCCTGCAGGGAAAGTGTCAACTTCGACTATAAGGATTCAGTTTGTATCTCCATAGGGATGGATGGCAAATCTCAGAGATTACCTTTTTCATCCCTTGGAATCTGTACTCTGATTTCAAGTTGGGCCCTTCTTGTGTTTAATTAAAACTAGTATTCTTTATTTGTCTGTTACTGAGATAGTAGCAATAAGACGCAAATACGTTTAGTATTTTACCATGTAAATAGATTATCAATCGTAGTTACAATCAGGTATGAATATAATCCTGTATTGAAAACACACCAGGGTCCATATTTTCTCCTGTCGGAAAATTATGTAATTTCATCGAAATGATGCCACTCAATGGAGATGTGAAACCAAATCTGACTGATTTGTACAGATTTTGGAAATGCATGTTCACTGTGACACAAAGTTCACTCGGTACTGGTGTTATCGGTCAGATATGCATCACTATGGAACAGCGTGTTAATCATCGTTGTGATTTGCAATCAAGGGTAAATGTACCCCTGCACCCAATGCACTGGAAAGTCCCAAAGCAGTTCACAATTCGTTGCAGGCTTTGGCAAAGTGGTTTTTAAAACTACCCGCCGCCACCACAACATGTCTTATTTTATGTACTTGGTTCGTATAGTGTTGGAAGAAGTTCCATGAAGAAGCAATTTTCTTAGGATCATAAACTGCCGGTGAGCTGTCAGGATCCACACTGCGAATAAGTAGGTGAGCATTGCTCTCAGTTATTTAGGGACAGATTTTGATCCTGAGGTTTCGCCTCAGAAGAACGGTCCTTCCTTGAAGTCTGAAGTTCTACAAAGATAGACCTTAAGACACCCTAATGGGCATAGGGAGATATCTTCCTTCAGTGGGCCGATTCTCCAAGGACCCCACCTTTTGGTGTGCAGCTCGTTTTTGGCAAGAAAGTAGGATCGGGGAAAGGATTCAGTTCTCCCTCTTCTGTGAACTGAATATGGCCTACATTCCTGATAGGGCCAATATTTCACTAACTCTAGCCCTTGAGGCTATTCCAAACAGAAAATTGACTTTCTGTGTTAGTTCTTTTAGAGTACGATCCTATTTGTTTTGGTTCAAAGCATAGTGCAAGACCTTGACCAATGCCCATGTAATGGGCTTTGGAAGGGTTGCCAGTTTAGGTCTAGTGCATGCTTTGGTACCTTACAAAGGTTTTACTTATGAGGTCCGTCTCAAAGGCGTATAGAAGATGTCTAATCAGGGCCGACTTACACGTGGTTATCATAGTGGAAGTCAGGCCTCGTTCAAGTAGGAAAAAGAAGAAAGAGAGACAGGAACCTGTTGAAATTTCTGTTGGTCCCCTTGTTTTCACGAGGTTTACCTCTTTTTTTCCAAGACAATCCACATTGTCTCCTGGTTGGACTTGACTTGTACTCTACAATGAAGTTGGCCACATTCTTCGAGATCCCAAACTTTTGTTCGCTGCTAGGATGAAAAAATCACGAGATGCAGGTTGTTGGTTCTCGAGGATGAAATGTAACAGCCGACTTCTGCACCAGTTTGGATACAACTGGGTACAGCAGAGGAAACAGCTACAGTTCCAGTTCTAGAACTAGAGGAAACCAATTGTTTTTGGGCTATTTAGGGGCCACTACAGGAGCTGTTCCTCTGCAGGATCCAAGCTTGTCGAGGACTTTTAGCAGGAGATTAGTTGGTGAAAACAGATAAATTCGATTCCATCTGTTCCAGTCGAGAGACATGACATCTATCGCTTCGTAAAGGGCTACATAAAGAGGTAGTTTCTTGTTGTCGCTTGATGCAAAGAAGTAGATCTACAGGATCTATAGTTCTGGGACTTTTATGGAAAATAAAGGATAATGAGTCTGTGTCTAGGGACCATTCTGTCTTTATCAGCTTTCGCCTGTATAGAGCAACCGCCGTCACATTGCGGAACCCTTGAAGGTGAATTGCTCGATAAATGCCATCTTCTCTTTCTTGCCAGGCCGAAGATGACTAACATCACGTGGTTGATGTGAGGTGAACTCGAGCCTTGTCGATTAGACATCTTAAACTCACCTTGTTGTTGAGAGCCAATCTGATGTGGCCTCTTCTACGAGGGGATATTCTCTTCAACGTCAGGAGGATTGTCATAGCCTCCAAGATATTGATGTGAAAGTTTTTTAAACTGGAATGATCAATTTCTTACCCTTTCCTTTCATACGGATGGCCTCCCCATTCTTTCAGGGACGCTTCCATGTGTATCGCCACTGATGTTTGTGATGGTTGTAAGGGAATTGTCTGTGTTAGGCTCTTATTTGTTTATCACGGCCTTAATGGCGTGCGCAATCGAGTCGGTGTCAACCTTGTTGATCTCTTCGAGCGTTTGATGTGTATCTTGTCCAGACTCCTGCCGTATCCTTTGGCTGTGCTTTTAGCACCGGGTCTGTCACTACTGCAAACCGGAGAGAGCCTAGTACTCTTTCCTGTTGGCATTTTGAAACCCTCTTGTGTTGGATTAGTCTCTTGACAGATGTCGCTATTTCTCTCCTCTTCTTTAATAGAATGGAGAGGTGGTTTGACTGCAAGTTCCCATGGATTCCTAACCATTGAAACTTGTGAGCTAGAGAAAGGCGAGACTTCTAGCGATTGATCTTGAGGCCAGGGTATTCCAAGAACTGGATCCCCTTTCTGGCCGCTTATAAACAAGTAGCCTTGGATGCTGCCCGCATCCGCCAATCGACCAGTTATGCTACTACCTGTACTCCTTCGGAGCGTAAGTGCTGCACGGTCGTGTCCATTAGCTTTGTGAATACCTTTTGGGCTATGTTTAGTCCAAGGGACATGGCTGTGAAGACAATTTTGTCTTCTGTAGCCTGAATCCTAGGTAAGAGGAGATGGGGCAACTGACTGGTAAGCATCATCCAGGTATATTGAGACTGTATACGCTCCTCTTTTGGTAGAAGGGTCCTCATGTGTTGCACTGTAAGCATCCAGAACTTGTTGCTCTCAATGAATTTGTTGAGTGAAGACAAATGCAGAATGACTCTGGGTTTGTCCGAGTCTTTTTTGGGAACACAAAACAGCCTTCCCTGGAGTTTTGATGGACTTCGATTTCCTCATTACCTTCTTGTTCAAGAGTTCTGAGATAGAATTTTAGAAGAATTTTGGAAAGGTGGATTTTTGTTCCATTTCCAACAAAGTCCATTCGTAATTTGGCTGTGAACCCAGGGATCGAAGGTCCTATGATCCCGAAAGTCGAAAAGTCCACCTCCTACTGGAACCTCTCATTGTTTAGAGGTTCCTGAGGACATGTCTCCGTGACCACGTCCTCCTCCACCCTTGGGGATTTCCGGTGGATCCTCTTTTTGGGCCCTTACCTTTGTAGGGCCGAAAGGTGGTCGGGTGCCTTTCAAAGCCTAGATTAAATACAGGTGACTGGCTACCAGCTGATGAGAGATCATCTGGAAGTTGGTTCACGGCTGGATTACCAGTTGAGGCCCCGTGATCATGGTCACGGTCGCAAATTGTGCAGTTCTAATGATGATTTCCTCTCTGACGACATACCCCACTTTTGGAGCAGGTTCCTATTCTCCGTGGTTGCTTTGATGATGACTTCTTAGTCCACTTCCTGTAGGAAAGAGTCTACGCCCCAGATACATGATGAAATCAGTTTCCTGGTTCGTGTTTCACCGTTGTTGTGGCAAACGCATGCACTCTGCCAGTCCTTTTTTGACCTGAGAAGAGCCTACAAATCCATCACAAGGTTAGGGCGTTATTGAAGTCCTACACACATTTCTAAGCAGTTCTGATGAGACTGGGAGGCGGCAAGACTATCTTTCGTCTCCTGTTTCCTTCTCAAAGGATGGTTTGGCAACTTTGGAAGGTTCTCATTAAACTGCTGGCCTGCTATCTCTGGATCCAATCTCGAGATGGAGAAGGTTAGATGTTCCTCTTTCCACTTTTCCTCGCAGGTGGGCATACCTAGAGATAATGGTTTGCATTTCTATAGGATTGGGTAGGGTTTTCCCTCTTCGACTGTTCTCATGACACAGTCTAGGGCTTTCCTCGAAAGGGGGAAGGCTTAGGAGGAAGGAGCAATGAAGTTTGGATGCTTCTCACGTAGCAATCTTGGTACATTGAAAGCTGGTCCAGAATTGAAGCTCTTCAAGGGGATTGGACCCTAACTTCTAGGAAATATAAGGCTTTCAATTCAACATGGGCATGTGCTCCGTCTACTTCCAGGGGTTGGTTCGGAGCTGTGAGGGAGGTCAGATATTTTAAGGGGCTTAGCGGAGCCCTTGGAAGCGCCAGGGCATACCTAGAGATAATGGTTTGCATTTCTCTACGATTGGGCAGGGTTTTCCGTCTTCGATTGCTCTCATGACACAGTCTAAAGCTTTCCCCGAAAGGGGGAAGGCTTAGGAGGAAGGAGCAATGAAGGTTGGATGTTTCTTGCTCAATACTGAGACTTTGGAGTTAGTATATCCGGCCCCTTTCTGGGTCTTGGTAAGGATGGCTAGTGCCTTGTCATGTTTGAGAACAATGACTTCCTTCGGTATAGTCTCATCGCGGGATGTAGATTCATCTCGCAGTCTCACGTAGCAATCTTGGTACATTGAAAGCTGGTCCAGAATTGAAGCTCTTCAAGGGGATTGGACCCCAACTTCTAGGAAATATAAGTCTTCCCATTCAACATGGGCATGTGTTCTGTCTACCTCCAGGGATTGGTTCAGAGCAGTGAGGGAGGTCAGATGTTTTAAGGGGCTTAGCGGAGCCCCTGGAAGCGCCAGGGCGTTTCCTTCCATGTACCTCTCTCTTCATCTCTTTGAGATCTTGCTTATTCTCCTCTCGTTCCTTCCGGAACAGTGTCAGCGTCAGCTGGATCGACTCTAGGTTCGTTTCATTCCAGCCGACCTGTCTAGCCAGTTGGGGAGTTGGGGCTGAAGAGGTTTACGGCATAAGTTGATATGCCGGCAGAGTGAGCTGAGGGACCTCAGTCACTGTCAAAATGGATCCTTCTTCCTCCGTGGGAGGTTGAACCATTCCTTATTTAGGGCCTTCTTGCAGTAGGTCTTATCTGGTGAAAGTGGACACCTCTGACATCCGATCTTGGTGGGTGTCCAAGCTTTGCAGTGCCTGTTGATATCTGTGTCCACTGTCCGTTGGATAGAGGGATGCTGGACCTGTGCTTGAGACACAAACGTATTCGATTGAGCCTTAGGGAACAGTAGGCACTTCAAAGATTTGTTAGGTAGGTAAGGTCCCAGAGAGTTCTTCTGGAAGCCTCATACTAACCTTTGGTGGGTTTCCCTTGCTGTATCCCTTGCCTCCGTAGTGTCAAGATATCTTTTATACAGCCGTCGGTCAGCAAGGTCAGGCGATTGGAGTGACCCTTTGGGTCCCAGAACCTCAGGGACCCAGATACGATGCAGCAGGGGCATAAAACCTGTACATCGTATGCCCACAAAAGTCCTTACTCTTGTGGTTGCAGAACACAATTGTACACTTCATCATTGGTTCCTCCTGTTAGGGAGAAAAAAGGGTGAAAGAGTACTTTGTTGTTTACATTATGATATAATATATGCTTAAAATACGGGTCCCAGTACCTCAGGGATCCGGATACGATGCAGCAGGGGGCATGAGACTTGCACATCTTTTGGCCACAAAAGTCCCTGCTTTTGTGGTTGCAGAATAGGACTGCACACTTCATCTTAGCTTCCTCCTGTAAGGAAAAAAAGAGTGAAATGATTATTCGGTAATTTATCTCACTGATAAATTTACAAATGTATAAAATAGTATACAATACCATTATTTATCATAGCTTAGGATACTAAGCTAAAAAAAAAGTAGAAAAGACACATATCTGTGTTTCCCTCACAGGCAATTGCTCTGACCTCCTACAATATTAATATTTTTAGTTTCCTTATCAGGGAAAATACAGAGTGGAATAACTCTCGTGCGTAGAGCCGGGGTTAGTGGATACTAACACTAACTCCACCACTTGTAAAATATTAATACTAACAGGTAATCATTGGTGTTCCGATAATCTAGGATTCATCAGAATGTTGAAGGAATAGTTCACCTCAACATTTTTTAAACGGTCTCAACAATGGACTGTGAAAGGATACTCAGAGTATGTTGTAAATTTCATACTACTCTATCATTATATACTATAGTTTTCTAAATGATGTATTGTTATACTGTAGGAATAATGGCTACTGTATTGTCTTATACTGTAGTTTTGCCGGTATGCTGCCAAGTTAGGCTAGTACCTCAGAGAGAAAGAATGGAAAGAAGGACTACCGTATTATTATAGTTTAGTACAATATTTAGGGATGTAGGGACTATTGTCTTTACTGCCTTCTTTCCAGAATGAGGATTCAAATGGAAGGGGAGGAATACATTAATTTTAGCTTCCATCCAGCCACAATTTCTGTTGCCGGCTGTACTGCCGGTTACAGGGTTTGTGGATGGCAGTCCAAGAGAGGACTGAAGAATACTCAAAAGTATAATGGGTTTCCCACCAGCAACTGTCAGGGCTGCCTCAATCTTTCCCGGATCTTAGCTTCCGTTTGGGAGATGGTCGCAGCGGCAATGTAACCGCCTTTGTAAGAGCCCAGCCGGTAACCCAGTCAGCTCGGCAAGCGGGGTGATTGTAGAGTACCGGCCACAGGAATCGTGACGGCTAGGACGTCACTAAAGGACAAAAGAAGGGAAAGGGTCTTATAATTTACAGAGAAAGGTGGCGGCAGGTATGCCTCTTACTTTCGTCTTTAAATCAAGGAAACATAGTTTCCTGTACCGGCGCCGTCTTGGGCGACAGAGGAATAACGATTCCCTAGCCTGAGACATTGTCGGATATAAGACATGTCTTCTAGTTCACAAGGGAGAAAGGTGGCGGCAATTATACTACCCACTTTCGGTTGTGGACTTAAGAAGCCGAACTTCCTACACCGACAACGTTGAAACCAGTAGGGGAATGACTATTCCCCTATCGGTAGCGTTGTTGGTAACAAGACAAAATACCCTGAGTTAATGTCGTATTTCGAAGCCGGGATACTCGCCGGCAAAGAATATCAACAGAAAACACAATCCAAGTCAAGCCGAAGTACACTACTCTATGGCGATGACGGAACATAAGGTTGTCGCCTGAGCTTCCGGCACTCAGGGGGAAGGAAGGGTTTATCCTCATTTCTCTTAAAGAGAAGCGTATCAAATTATACTAGTAATAAAAATGATACAAGATGTTAAACGGGGGATAACGTTACTAAAGTATACTAAAACGAGTTAGGCTAGCCTAACCCAAGTCGGGATATCGGCTACGCTAGTACCACCGAGGCCCTATCGTATACGATAGAAACGTTTATTAGGAAGAGGAAATATTACATGTGTAAAGCTTATCTTCACTAGTATGATTTTGCCTAACTAGCTAGAACTTCTTTATAGCTAATTACCGGGGACATCGTACTGTTAACTAAATAAAGCATTTATGGCGTACGACAGCGGTCTTAAAATGGCCGCCTCCGGGGATGGTAGTGCTCTGCTTAACACACTTAAATTGTATTAATTTAACTGTTAGAAGGGAGCCAAAATTATACACAGGAAATATTAAATACTCAACTTTTCAGAGGATGAAGATGCTGGAGATTGCATGGTAAAATTCCTTGAAAACAGTAACAACACCGAGAGTAATGGGAGAAACACCATGCTTAAATGGCTATGTTTAAAGGAATGGTTACACCATAGTAGTACTGAGAGGGAATCAAATGGGTAACCTTGATAACGGCTCCCCTTAAATTTCGCCACTCTTCCCCCTCAAAGCGTAAAATCTATTCCGGGTGAATATTGCCATGTGTCGTATCAAGAAATACGTCCCCTGATATTATGCGATATCCTTGAAAGTTATATTAAGGATACTCGCGCCAGGAGTTAGAATTCTGGAAACCTATGGTTAATTCTCTGGGAGTATCACTGTAGCCAAATATCCCTTAGAAAGCTGCCTAAAGGAACCTTCCATCAGGACAACATGGCTAAGCCTGAACATATATATATATATATATATATATATATATATATATATATATATATATATATATATATATATATATACATATATATATATATATATATATATATATATATATATATACATATATATATATATATATATATATATATATATATATATATATATATATATATATATATATATATGTATATATATATATATATATATATATATATATATATATATATATATATATATATATATATATATATATATATATATATATATATATATATATATATATATATATATATATATATTTATATATATAATGTGCATATATATAATTTCAGTCACTTTGAGAGGAAAGCACAAGAATTTTAAGGTTAATCATGTATAAGCACCAGACAGCTCATATGAAGATGAAGAGGTAGAAAACTTTTATTCACAGTTAGAGGAGGAAATAGGGACAATAAAGACAGGCGATGTAGTCATGGTGATGGGCGATTTCAATAATAAAATCGGAAATGACAGGAGAGGCTACGAGGATGTGATGGGAGAGTTAGGTTTAGGTGAAAGAAATGAGAGAGCACAGAGGATGGAAATTTGCCAGGGTAAGCAACTGTGTATAAAAAAAATACTTACTTCTATCATAGAGAACAGCACAAATACACATGGACACACCCAGATGGAATTCATAAGAACTGCATTGATTATATCCTTATAAATGAGGGATGGAAAACATCGGTGATGGGAACAAAAGTGATGAGGGGAGCAGACTTTGGAACATCCCATGAACTACTACTTTCAAACCGAATTAAATTTCGAACAGACAGAGGAAGAAATCAAGAACTGGTGAGGTATATTCTGTATAAACTGAGGAACGAGGAAGTAAAAACTGCCTTCAAAGTAAGAGTAGGAGGACGTTTTGAACCACTAATAGGACTCGAGACAACAGAGGAAAAGTGGTGTCGGGACGAGACATAATTAAAGAGGAAGCTGACAGTGTTTTGGGAAGGAGAATGAGAGCAAAGCAACAATGGGTCACAGAGGAAGTATTGGATGCATGCCCAGAGAGGAGAGAAGCAAAAAAGAAAAAGAATGAAGACTTATCCCACGAAAACAAAGTAAGTTAAGACAAAAGTGCAGAGTAGTGGACAATAAATGCAAAGGAGCAAAATTAAAATGGATAGAATACATGTGTAAAACATGTGAGGAATGTTTCAGAAACGGCCATTCAAGAGAGCTATTCAATGTAGCAGACATATTAACAAGGGGTTGGAAAAACAATAGAATTGTTCTAAGAGATGCAGATGGTAAAAGGTATCAGTAACGGCTAATGTTGAGAAGATCTGGAAAATGCACTACGAGGAACAACTAAAAGCAAGTGGGAGACAGGTAACTGGAGAAAATTATCCAGAACTAAGAGGAGAGCTATGGAACATACAAGAAACGCCAGATTTCCTGATAGAAGTGGAAAAAGCTTTAAGGGCTATGTCAAGTGGGAAAGCACCAGGAATAAATGGAGTACCAAAGGAATTTCTTGAGGCTGGCTGTGAAATGGTTGAAAGATGGTTGTGTGATTTATGCAAGGATATAGTAGACGGACAAGCAGCTCCAAATGATTGGATTGAAAACATTATATTTTCAACACACAAGAAAGGGGATACAACCTTCTGCAAAAATTACAGGCCTTTCAGTTCATTACCACATACTTATAAAGTTTTAGCAAAAATCATACAAAGTAGAATAGCAAGGCAAGAAGAGGAAATAACTGATGAGGGTCAAGCAGGATTTAGGGCTAGTAGAGGAACAATCGATCATGTATTGATC
>NC_090731.1:57548182-57550682 GCF_036898095.1 Palaemon carinicauda
GAGTACCGGCCACAGGAATCGTGACGGCTAGGACGTCACTAAAGGACAAAAGAAGGGAAAGGGTCTTATAATTTACAGAGAAAGGTGGCGGCAGGTATGCCTCTTACTTTCGTCTTTAAATCAAGGAAACATAGTTTCCTGTACCGGCGCCGTCTTGGGCGACAGAGGAATAACGATTCCCTAGCCTGAGACATTGTCGGATATAAGACATGTCTTCTAGTTCACAAGGGAGAAAGGTGGCGGCAATTATACTACCCACTTTCGGTTGTGGACTTAAGAAGCCGAACTTCCTACACCGACAACGTTGAAACCAGTAGGGGAATGACTATTCCCCTATCGGTAGCGTTGTTGGTAACAAGACAAAATACCCTGAGTTTATGTCGTATTTCGAAGCCGGGATACTCGCCGGCAAAGAATATCAACAGAAAACACAATCCAAGTCAAGCCGAAGTACACTACTCTATGGCGATGACGGAACATAAGGTTGTCGCCTGAGCTTCCGGCACTCAGGGGGAAGGAAGGGTTTATCCTCATTTCTCTTAAAGAGAAGCGTATCAAATTATACTAGTAATAAAAATGATACAAGATGTTAAACGGGGGATAACGTTACTAAAGTATACTAAAACGAGTTAGGCTAGCCTAACCCAAGTCGGGATATCGGCTACGCTAGTACCACCGAGGCCCTATCGTATACGATAGAAACGTTTATTAGGAAGAGGAAATATTACATGTGTAAAGCTTATCTTCACTAGTATGATTTTGCCTAACTAGCTAGAACTTCTTTATAGCTAATTACCGGGGACATCGTACTGTTAACTAAATAAAGCATTTATGGCGTACGACAGCGGTCTTAAAATGGCCGCCTCCGGGGATGGTAGTGCTCTGCTTAACACACTTAAATTGTATTAATTTAACTGTTAGAAGGGAGCCAAAATTATACACAGGAAATATTAAATACTCAACTTTTCAGAGGATGAAGATGCTGGAGATTGCATGGTAAAATTCCTTGAAAACAGTAACAACACCGAGAGTAATGGGAGAAACACCATGCTTAAATGGCTATGTTTAAAGGAATGGTTACACCATAGTAGTACTGAGAGGGAATCAAATGGGTAACCTTGATAACGGCTCCCCTTAAATTTCGCCACTCTTCCCCCTCAAAGCGTAAAATCTATTCCGGGTGAATATTGCCATGTGTCGTATCAAGAAATACGTCCCCTGATATTATGCGATATCCTTGAAAGTTATATTAAGGATACTCGCGCCAGGAGTTAGAATTCTGGAAACCTATGGTTAATTCTCTGGGAGTATCACTGTAGCCAAATATCCCTTAGAAAGCTGCCTAAAGGAACCTTCCATCAGGACAACATGGCTAAGCCTGAACATATATATATATATATATATATATATATATATATATATATATATATATATATATATATATATATATATATATATATATACATATATATATATATATATATATATATATATATATATATATATATATATATATATATATATATATATATATATATATATATATATATATATATATATATATATATATATATATATATATATATATATATATATATATATATATATATATATATATATATATATATTATATAATGTGCATATATATAATTTCAGTCACTTTGAGAGGAAAGCACAAGAATTTTAAGGTTAATCATGTATAAGCACCAGACAGCTCTTATGAAGATGAAGAGGTAGAAAACTTTTATTCACAGTTAGAGGAGGAAATAGGGACAATAAAGACAGGCGATGTAGTCATGGTGATGGGCGATTTCAATAATAAAATCGGAAATGACAGGAGAGGCTACGAGGATGTGATGGGAGAGTTAGGTTTAGGTGAAAGAAATGAGAGAGCACAGAGGATGGAAATTTGCCAGGGTAAGCAACTGTGTATAAAAAAAATACTTACTTCTATCATAGAGAACAGCACAAATACACATGGACACACCCAGATGGAATTCATAAGAACTGCATTGATTATATCCTTATAAATGAGGGATGGAAAACATCGGTGATGGGAACAAAAGTGATGAGGGGAGCAGACTTTGGAACATCCCATGAACTACTACTTTCAAACCGAATTAAATTTCGAACAGACAGAGGAAGAAATCAAGAACTGGTGAGGTATATTCTGTATAAACTGAGGAACGAGGAAGTAAAAACTGCCTTCAAAGTAAGAGTAGGAGGACGTTTTGAACCACTAATAGGACTCGAGACAACAGAGGAAAAGTGGTGTCGGGACGAGACATAATTAAAGAGGAAGCTGACAGTGTTTTGGGAAGGAGAATGAGAGCAAAGCAACAATGGGTCACAGAGGAAGTATTGGATGCATGCCCAGAGAGGAGAGAAGCAAAAAAGAAAAAGAATGAAGACTTATCCCACGAAAACAAAGTAAGTTAAGACAAAAGTGCAGAGTAGTGGACAATAAATGCAAAGGAGCAAAATTAAAATGGATAGAATA
>NC_090731.1:57555682-57558182 GCF_036898095.1 Palaemon carinicauda
GTGTTCCGATAATCTAGGATTCATCAGAATGTTGAAGGAATAGTTCACCTCAACATTTTTTAAACGGTCTCAACAATGGACTGTGAAAGGATACTCAGAGTATGTTGTAAATTTCATACTACTCTATCATTATATACTATAGTTTTCTAAATGATGTATTGTTATACTGTAGGAATAATGGCTACTGTATTGTCTTATACTGTAGTTTTGCCGGTATGCTGCCAAGTTAGGCTAGTACCTCAGAGAGAAAGAATGGAAAGAAGGACTACCGTATTATTATAGTTTAGTACAATATTTAGGGATGTAGGGACTATTGTCTTTACTGCCTTCTTTCCAGAATGAGGATTCAAATGGAAGGGGAGGAATACATTAATTTTAGCTTCCATCCAGCCACAATTTCTGTTGCCGGCTGTACTGCCGGTTACAGGGTTTGTGGATGGCAGTCCAAGAGAGGACTGAAGAATACTCAAAAGTATAATGGGTTTCCCACCAGCAACTGTCAGGGCTGCCTCAATCTTTCCCGGATCTTAGCTTCCGTTTGGGAGATGGTCGCAGCGGCAATGTAACCGCCTTTGTAAGAGCCCAGCCGGTAACCCAGTCAGCTCGGCAAGCGGGGTGATTGTAGAGTACCGGCCACAGGAATCGTGACGGCTAGGACGTCACTAAAGGACAAAAGAAGGGAAAGGGTCTTATAATTTACAGAGAAAGGTGGCGGCAGGTATGCCTCTTACTTTCGTCTTTAAATCAAGGAAACATAGTTTCCTGTACCGGCGCCGTCTTGGGCGACAGAGGAATAACGATTCCCTAGCCTGAGACATTGTCGGATATAAGACATGTCTTCTAGTTCACAAGGGAGAAAGGTGGCGGCAATTATACTACCCACTTTCGGTTGTGGACTTAAGAAGCCGAACTTCCTACACCGACAACGTTGAAACCAGTAGGGGAATGACTATTCCCCTATCGGTAGCGTTGTTGGTAACAAGACAAAATACCCTGAGTTAATGTCGTATTTCGAAGCCGGGATACTCGCCGGCAAAGAATATCAACAGAAAACACAATCCAAGTCAAGCCGAAGTACACTACTCTATGGCGATGACGGAACATAAGGTTGTCGCCTGAGCTTCCGGCACTCAGGGGGAAGGAAGGGTTTATCCTCATTTCTCTTAAAGAGAAGCGTATCAAATTATACTAGTAATAAAAATGATACAAGATGTTAAACGGGGGATAACGTTACTAAAGTATACTAAAACGAGTTAGGCTAGCCTAACCCAAGTCGGGATATCGGCTACGCTAGTACCACCGAGGCCCTATCGTATACGATAGAAACGTTTATTAGGAAGAGGAAATATTACATGTGTAAAGCTTATCTTCACTAGTATGATTTTGCCTAACTAGCTAGAACTTCTTTATAGCTAATTACCGGGGACATCGTACTGTTAACTAAATAAAGCATTTATGGCGTACGACAGCGGTCTTAAAATGGCCGCCTCCGGGGATGGTAGTGCTCTGCTTAACACACTTAAATTGTATTAATTTAACTGTTAGAAGGGAGCCAAAATTATACACAGGAAATATTAAATACTCAACTTTTCAGAGGATGAAGATGCTGGAGATTGCATGGTAAAATTCCTTGAAAACAGTAACAACACCGAGAGTAATGGGAGAAACACCATGCTTAAATGGCTATGTTTAAAGGAATGGTTACACCATAGTAGTACTGAGAGGGAATCAAATGGGTAACCTTGATAACGGCTCCCCTTAAATTTCGCCACTCTTCCCCCTCAAAGCGTAAAATCTATTCCGGGTGAATATTGCCATGTGTCGTATCAAGAAATACGTCCCCTGATATTATGCGATATCCTTGAAAGTTATATTAAGGATACTCGCGCCAGGAGTTAGAATTCTGGAAACCTATGGTTAATTCTCTGGGAGTATCACTGTAGCCAAATATCCCTTAGAAAGCTGCCTAAAGGAACCTTCCATCAGGACAACATGGCTAAGCCTGAACATATATATATATATATATATATATATATATATATATATATATATATATATATATATATATATATATATATATATATATATATATATATATATATATATATATTTATATATATAATGTGCATATATATAATTTCAGTCACTTTGAGAGGAAAGCACAAGAATTTTAAGGTTAATCATGTATAAGCACCAGACAGCTCATATGAAGATGAAGAGGTAGAAAACTTTTATTCACAGTTAGAGGAGGAAATAGGGACAATAAAGACAGGCGATGTAGTCATGGTGATGGGCGATTTCAATAATAAAATCGGAAATGACAGGAGAGGCTACGAGAATGTGATGGGAGAGTTAGGTTTAGGTGAAAGAAATGAGAGAGCACAGAGGATGGAAATTTGCCAGGGTAAGCAACTGTGTATAAAAAAAATACTTACTTCTATCATAGAGAACAGCACAAATACACATGGACACACCCAGATGGAATTCATAAGAACTGCAT
>NC_090731.1:57563182-57580682 GCF_036898095.1 Palaemon carinicauda
AGCAGGTCAAGGACTGTGGCTCATCAACATCCGGATCTCAGCATTGATAATGTCTCTTCAACTTTGTATGACTCTTATAAAACTTTAGGTGTGATTCTCGACAGCAAACTTACTTTTGAGAAACACATTACGTCTGTGTCTTCTTCAATTGCACAAAAAAATTGCTTATTGAGAAAGTCTTTCGAGATTTTTGATGATGAATCTATTCAGAAGTGTATTAATTCTTTCATTTTACCTTGTTTCGAGTATTGTTCTCCTGGTTGGTCTTCAACTGCCTATTCTCATCTTAATTTGTTTGACAGGAACTTACGGTCTACTAAATTTCATATTCTTGATGTAGATATTAATCTCTGGCAACATCGTTCAATTTGTTCATTATGCATGTTGCATGAGATTTATATATATATATATATATATATATATATATATATATATATATATATATATATATATATATATATATATATATATATATATATATATATATATATATATATATATATATATATATATATATATATATATATATATACATATATATATATATATATATATATATATATATATATATATATATATATATATATATATATATATATATATATATATATATATATAATTCTGGCCATCCTTGACACTCAGATCTTCCAGGACAGTTACATCCTGTTCGTAATACTAGGTACCCAGTTAATTCTAATAGTCAGGCCTTCTCCATCATAAGAGTCAATACTACACAGTACTCTTGAAGTTTTATTCCAACTTTGACCAAGTTGTGGAATGATATTCCTAATCGGGTAGTTGAAACAGTAGAACTTCAATAGTTCAAACTTGGAGCAAATGTTTTTATATTAAACAGGCTTACAAAAGTCCATTCATAGTTTATATATGAAATATCTGTTTAATGTTAATGTTTTTAAAATAATTTATTTTAATTTTCATTACTTCTTACATCGCTTATTTATTTCCTTATTTCATTTCCTTACTGGGCTATTATTCCCCGTTGGAGCCCTTAGTCTTATAATATCTTGCTTTTCCAACTAGTGTTGTAGATTAGCTAATAATAATAATAATAATAATAATAATAATGTGATTGATGGTCACGAGTGATCCTTGTGCATCAGCCACCCATTGAGATACTACAGGTAGAGATTTATGGGGTCCTTTGACTGGCCAGACAGAACTACTTTGAATCCTTCTCTCTGGTTATGGTTCACTTTCCCTCTGCCTTCACAGACAGCGAGTAGTCTGTCATAATCATTACAGATTCTCCTCTTTCCTCATACCCTTACAACACTGAAATTACCAAATATTTCTTCTTCACTCAAGGGGTTAACTACTGCACTGTAAATGTTTTGTGCCTTCTTGGTAACGGTAGAGGAGACGCTCTAGCTATGGTAAGCAGCTCTTCTAGGAGAAGGTCGCTTTAAAATCAAACTATTGTTCTCTCATCTTTGGTAGTGCCATAGCCTTTGTACCATGGTCTTCCACTGTCTTGGGTTAGAGTTTTCTTGCTTGATAGTACACTCAAGCACACTTTTCTGTCTTATTTCTCTTCCTCTCTCTCTTTTTTTTTTAATTTTTTATAATTTCCATATGAAAGATCTATTTTAATGTTGTTACTGTTCTCAATGGATTTTATATTGTCCATTAATTTGCTTTCAGTTTATTTCCTTATTTCCGTTTCTCACTGAGCTATTTTCCCTGTTGGAGCCCTTGTGCTTATAGATTCCTGCTTTTCCAACTAGGGTTGTAGCTTACCAATTAATAATAATAATAATAATAATAATAATAATAATAATAATAATAATAATAATAATAATAATAAGAGCTGGCCAACCTCTATTCACTATATATATATATATATATATATATATATATATATATATATATATATATATATATATATATATATATATATATATATATATATATATATATATATATATATATATATATATATATATATATATATATATATATATATATATATATATATATATGTGTGTGTGTGTATATATATATATATATATATATATATATATATATATATATATATATATATATATATATATATATATATATATATATATATATATATATATATATATGTAACGGATTATGAGCAAAGCGAAAAATCTATTTTTGGGTGAGATGGCCATGTCGTCCTGATGGAAGTTCCTTAAAGTAGCTTCCTAAGGGATATATGTACGACAGTGATATTCCCAGAGAATTTTACCTTTAGGTATTCAGAATTCTAACTCCTGGCGCGAATATCCTTAAAATTTCTCCAAAGGATATCGCATAATATCAGCGGACGCATTCTTGACACACCTCCATAGCAATGTGGACCCCAAACAGCGTTTTGGCTTCGAGGAGGATGTGGCAAAAGGGAGCCGTTCAAAGGCTCTCCCCGCTCTCGTAATAATATTGGGGATACAACAGTGCCATTCCCACTACGGCGGACATTAATTGTAGCATTGAGCGTGGTGTTACAGATACAGTACCACGGGAGGGATACTGTGAAGATCTTTTTTTTTAGAAGAGATGGGTGGGTCCATCAGGACGACATGGCCATCTCACCCAAAAATAGGTTTTTCGCTTCGCTCAAAATCCGTTTTTTGGGCTCAAGCCATGTCATCGTGATGGAAGCATACCAGAGCATTAGTGTATCTGTGGATTTTTAATCAGTGCCTTAACCTTATAGCAACCTCTTCTATGGTCATGGGGACCACATGAGGCAAGGGACGTTACCGTTATTCGTCCCCATCTCTAATCATAACCAATGTTAGTGCTTCCTGCCTCCTACAGGGAAGAGTCATTCTAGACAGTAAAAAAGGGATCTTGAGGTTAAAATACATAGTATGACCAAACATAGGTACACACTGAATTTACAAATAGTCTCAAATTTTATATTTGCTAAAATAACATCAGTGTCTCTTATATCTATTATTTTATGCATACAAATATATGAGGGATACTTACTTTGGTAAGTTGAAGAACTCTTGGCATGTATACATACAATTGCCTGGCGAAGTTGGACGCATTACATTCTAATAGACATTTATTACTAATAAATGACTAAAAGATGCTCAGTAAAACGAATGTTGTATGACAATGGGATTATACCTGTAACAAGTACAGAGACTATATTTCATTCTTGAAGGAAGAAATGTGAGCGCCACTCTCAGACTGAAGAAAATTATAAAACAATTTCTCATCATAATTCCTGTACTGGTTACTTCTATCTGCACTGTGTACTTAGTACACCGTCACTAGTGCTATCTGTATTATTCCACACCTGGGATTTTGAACAGAGCCAGTGTTATCATGGTAACACTTAATTAAAAGAAGTCACACCTAAGAAGGGTGACCTCTTCTCCCTTTAATTGACAGTCCCAGTCGATTAGCTGTTCATTGTAGAATTAGACGGCAGGTTAAATATTCTACCTGGTGTCACCACATATTACTTCAGATCATGGATTTGTCTAGCATAGTGTATGTAAAACACTCTGGATGATTCTCATCCATTACATGTGCGAGGACATGTGAGGTCCCAAACTAAAAACTGTTTACTACAGTAATTAGGGGGCAGGTTTTTATATACTACCTGCTGCCACTACGAAGTGTTTCAGTTCATGCACCTGTTTTGCAGTGTTTGTAAAACACTCTGGATGATTTTCATCTAGTGTATGAACGAAGGCGCTCAAAATCCATATACTGAAAGAAGTTCAGTGATGAAGCAATCTTTCTCGGATCATGACCTGCGGGAGTACTGTCCGGATCCGCTCTATGAATAAAGTAGGTGAGCTTTGCCCTTAGTTGTTTCAGGGATAAATTTGATCCAGGAGTTTCTCCTTTAAAGAGCTGTCCTCCCCTGAAGTCTGAAGTTCTACGAAGATAGACCTTTAGACACTCTACAGGACATAGAGAGACATCTTCCTTCAGAGGGCAGATTCTCCAGGGACCCCACCTCTTAGTAGGTAGCTTGTTTTTATCGAGAAAGGATGGATCAGAAAATAGATTCAGTTCTCCTACTTCCGTGAACTGAATGTGACCCTCATCTCTGGATAGGGCCACTATTTCACTAACTCTAGCCCCGGAGGCGATAGCGAACAGAAAAATAACCTTTTGGGTTAGATCCTTAAGAGAACAATCTTCATTGTTCACAGATGAGGCATAATGTAAGACCTTGTCCAAAGACCAAGAGATGGGCTTTGGTGGTACCGTGGTCTTAAGCCTAGCACATGCCTTCAGAATCTTATTAAAGATTTCATTCGCCAGATCCACTTGAAAGGCATATAGGAGAGGCCTAGTCAAGGCTGACTTGCACGTATTTATCGTATTGGCCGCCAGACCTTGGCTATGAAGGTGGACAAAGAAGGACAGACAGAAGTTCATTGAAATTTCTTTCTGTCCTTTTGCTTTGACAAACGCAACCCACTTTTTCCAGGAAGACTCATATTGTCTTCTAGTTGACTTGTCATTGTATTCTTCTAAGAATTCTATATTGCCTTTAGAGATCCCAAACCTTTTTCTAACCGCTAGAGCGAGAAAATCATGAAATGAAGGGTTTGGGTTTTCTGTGATAAAACGAAGGCAGTTAATTTCTGAATCTTCGGAAATATACCTAGGGTCAGAGCTAGGACCAGCCTCATCTAGTCTATCAGCCCCACTAGAGGATCCTCGTATGGGGCTATATAGCGAGGTAGTTTCTTGAAGACGCTCGTGATGAAGAGGTCGAATTGCAGTTCTGGGACTTGTTCCCATATGGGAGGGAATATGTCTGCGCTTATGGACCATTCCAACTCTATCGGTTTCGAAATAGAGTATCCACTGTCACATCGTGGATCAGTTGTAAAAGAACTGCTGGTAGGTGCCGTCCCATTAAGAGAGGGATGGGTAACTTCACCAAGACTGAATGAGACGTTCGAATTTGACGTCTTATTATTGCTTCGGTGTCCCAGATCAGTCATAGGGAGCCTGATCTGTGTGGAGGGGGCTTCCCCACCCATGAAAGGACCAGCAGAGTCTTGGGACTTTCGTGCTCTAATTTCTCTTAGAGAAGCGATTTAAGAGGGTCCAATCTCAGTCTTTTTTTTATCTCTTCAAGCGTTTGATGCGTGTTTTCTCCAAGCTCTTAACGCATCTTTCTGGTGTGCCCTTAGCACCAGGTCTGTCACTATAACGAACTGGGGAAAGTTTAGCGCTTTTTCCTGTTGGCGTTTTGGTATTCTGACTGAATACCTGAGTCTCTTGACAGACCTCACGAGCTCCTTTTATATTTTCAAAGGAGAGGAGAGTTGATGTGACTGAGGGCTTCGATGGTTTTTTAAACATCGAAACCCCTGAGCTGGAGAAAGTCGAGACTTCTAGAAGCCTATCTTGCATCTGTGATGTCCCAGGAACCAGGTCATCTTTTGAATGCCCATTGGCCGGACACTTCGGGTGTTGCCCACTCCAGCCTCTTGATCAGGTATATTAATACCTGAACTATTTCTAGGTTTGAATTTGACGTTACTAAGTTCGTCAATCCTTTGAAGATACTTAGAACTGTGAGTCCGACACGTGTCTTCCTTAGGATGAATGTTACTCTCTGTAACATGAATTCTAGATAGGAGGAAGGGGGGGGGGGTTGACTGGAAGGTTCCAAAGGACACCTTTCAGGTCTGACAAGACTACGAACACTCTTAATTGGAACAAGGTCCATATGTTCAGAAGGATTAACATTCAGAACTTTCTTTTTTTTATGAACTTGTTGAGTGGCGACAAGTTCAAAATGGCTCACTGATATCTTGAGTCCTTCTCGTGAAAACGAAGCAGCCTGCCCTGGAACTCGATGAGCTAAAGTTTTCTTACTACCTGTATGCTCTATAGCTCTCAGGTATACTTCTCCAGAAGGGTTTTGAACTGTAGGAGAAGGTAAGAAAATGATGGTAGGGACATTTCTGTTTCCCATCAATGGCTCATCTTGAATAGGCTTTGGACCGAAGGATCGAAGGTCCTGCGATCCTGAGGGAAAGTTCCTCCTAGCCGAAGCATCTTTATGCTTCGAGTAGTCCGTAGGCTAGACTTTTGACCATCTGCCTGTAGCATCGTGGTCACTGGAATAGTGGGATGTTGTAGAGCAGCCCGGATATTTCCAGCATTTCCAATCTTATTTTTAGGTTGGGGACCCACAACCAAAAAATATTTTCTCTTTGAAGGAATGAAGACCTATGTTCTCCATGGTGGAGTTCTTAATTACTTCCTTAGTGACCTCGTATGGGAAGAGGTCTTTAGCCCAGATGTTGAAAGATATTAGCTTCCTTGTTTCGTGTTTTACTGTTGCATCAGCGAACACAAACTCTCTATATGCTCTCCTAGCCTTCATAAAGGCGTAAAGGTCCTTCACCAAGATAGCCATATGCATTTTGGCTATGACCATGAGCATGTCAGGGGTACTCTCGTAGGTTGAACACAACTCCATATAGTTTTGTAGAGAAAGGGATGTCGTAAGTCTCTCCTTTGACTCCTGTTCATTACACAAGAGCAACTCCGACAATTTAGGGAAACATACCTTGAATTGTTGACTTGCGACGTCCTTGTCTAATTTTCCTACTGAAAATGTCAAATGGACTTCCTTCCAATCCTTTTCCTGTCCGGGAAAAGCTGGTGAAAAAGGCTTGCACTCATCGAGTGTGGGACATGGCTTACTCGCCTCTACTGCTTTGGCAACAGAAGTAAATGCCTTCCCCATTAAGGGGAATGAGAGTGAAGTGGGAGCAAGAAAGGAAGGGTGTCCGTTATTCAGTGAGAATACCTTCGATTCTGAATAACCCGCCTTTCTTAGACTACCTGAAAGGATAGTCTGTGCCTTATCATGGTCGAGAATCAAGACCTCCTTTGGTTCCGTTCCTTTTCTTGACTTTGGTTTGTACTTCAGTCAAACCCAACAATTAGGGAAAGCATCAAAGCTTGGTCAAAATAGAATTTTGTCCAAAGGAACAGCACCTATTTTCTCTGAGATGCAGAGATTGCCTTTTGAAATCGGCATCTGCTCCGCGAACCTCCAGGGATTAGTTATGGAGCATGTTGGTAGGTCTTGATTCATGGGTCGTTTGACTGACCCCTGGGAAGCAACAAAAGAAACTTTACGAAGATCTATCTTGCGTTTTACTTCCTGCTTTTCATTTTGCCTACGAAAGCTCTCTATTTGATTCTTCAGTTGGATACATAATTGTACCACATTATCCAAATTAGGGGTAGAAGATGAAGATGTCAAAATCGATGGCTCTAAAGCCGGCACAGGCGTAGGAAATTCCGACGCAATATTTTCCTCTTCTACCTTGGGGCATTTCTTGTCCTTAATCCCAAAGGTTTTCTGGCCATCAGGGGATGTAGTTAGCTCCTGAGGCACTACTGTTTCCTCACTTGCTTCCGGAAATAGTAGCTTACGCATCCCATCATTAGGTAAGAAAGGTCCCGGAGAGATCTTTTGAAAGCCTCTCACTCAGTTGCGTAATTTATATTGAGCTGTATCCCTAGTCTCTAGACTTGGGATTTTCAAAACATTCGGACATTAATGTCCAACATATATTGCAAACCTGTGGGTTCCAATAATGTAGGGATCCGAAAATGATATTGCAGGGAGCATGAAACCTGCAAGTATTGTGACCGTAAAAATACTTACTCTTGGCCTTGCAAAGGACTGCAGCACAAGGTATCTGGTGTTCCTCCTGTAAAGAAAGGAAAACCAAATGAGTATACAATGGATTATCTCCTTGACAATCAACATGCAAATGTCCTTTACAATAGAGTAGCTTAGGATAGTAAGCTATAAAGGGATAGTAGGAGATACATACCTGTGTCCCCTGTGAGCAAATACTGTTGCCTCCCTTCAGTATTAACTACACGGAGATTTCTCTAAGTAGAAGGACTCTTACACCTAGGGGTAGAGAAGTATCAAATCACTGTCCCAAAATAATGTTAATACTGTGGAGTCAGGATGACTGATTCTCGATCAGAATATTGGCGAAAATTATTCATTCAATATATGAACGGTACCAGCAGAATGCTCGTACAAGGGTACCCAAGGTATGTCAGAAAATACTACTGTATCAAGGTACTGTAGTTTTCTAATTGCAGTAAGTCTATATTGCAATTTACTGGCTACTGTACATCACATATTGTAGTCTAGTCATTATGCTGCCTTCATAGTAGCATATGACAGTATGGTCCATCTAGCATGAAGCCAGCTGGACTAGGAAAATGAAGACATATATTTGTATATCCCACTCAGCCTATTTGCTATAGTCTTCCTACTATATTAAAATATAGAGTTTCCTGATCAGGGAGACAAGGAAAAAGGCTCCACCCTTTAAGGGTTAGGAGTGTATTACTCCTGCCTTGAAGTGTTTAATATTGTAGGGTAATCCTAATACTGATTTCTAATCAGGATATTGAAGAAATCATATTCATTCAATATAGGATTGAGCTCAGTAAATGCCTGTGTTGGATATCCAAAATATATTGGAAATAACTACCAGTATAAACTATATAGTAGTTTTCTATCTGCAGTATATTCTATAATGCAGATATACTGGCTACCTGTATAAAATATACATTAGTCTAGCCGGCATGTTGCCGGCATAGCTAGGTCTTGCCGGCATACCCGGCATGCTACCTTGAGAGAGAGAGAAATAGCTTGGAAAAAAGGCTTCTCCCTACTGTGAATGTATACAGTAATTAAGGATGTGAACGTCTAATTTTACTGCCTTTTTCCAGAAAGAAGGTTCTAGTAGAAGGGGAAAATGTACCATTCAGGCTTCCATGCAGCAACAGCACTATTGCCGACAAGGTACCGCCGATACACTGCCGGCCGGCAAGTCCAGCAGTACCAGTAGAGTTGGCGTGCTGCCAACTGAGTCAGCACTATCTGTGCCGGCCTGGCTGGCAGTACCCCGGCAACAGGACTTGTAGCAGCATCCCAAGGGAGGACTGAAGAACCTTGGGAACAGAAGGGGCTTCCCTCTCATGGCCATCATGGTCGCCGGCAGCCATCTTGGATGCCGGGTGGACCGGCAGTTGCCGGCTAGGCCAGCAATTGCCAACAGATGATGTGGTCGGTGGCAGTATGCTCTGCCGTCAGCCAAATAGTCCGTGGGCTGAGGTGCTCACCTTGCACCCCCCCCCCCCTTAAAACTGACAAAAGTGCATTAAAGTTGTAGCTTTTGATCCATATTTTCATTTTTTTAATGTTCCCATTGAAAAAATAGGGACGCACTACCACTACTGGGCCACTTTCTTCGATGACATCATCGAATTTTGCTGCTGCCAATTTTGGGGTAGGGGAAACCAAATTAGACATAACTCCGGACTGAATGGTCAGAGAAAGATAATTGATATATCAAAATTTTTGCTTTGGGCCTCTCTAACAGATAAAATAGACAATTTTCAATTATGTTTAATAATTAGGTCACCAGAGGTCAAAAGGTCACCAAATTCGGGGTTAAGTGAACATTTTAGGCACCTCCATAAATGTAACCCCAGGACCAGCCAGACCAATATCTGATGACATTTTCTGCCTTATTTCATCTCTAGAGACCTCAAGAAATAGAATGATACCCATTAAGTGTACTTATTGGCCAAATCATGGAAATGAGATGTTATGTAAAAAGGTCAATTTTCAAATTTGTCGTTTTTTAGCCTCCAAATCGTAAAAACTGATAAAGCTCATAACTCTTCTTACAGAGGGGCTACGGAAATTATTCTGGTGTGTTTTCCCAGGTTTTGGGGTCAGAGAATTCAAAAAATGCATTCTCAAAAATGTCAACTATTTACCTCATGCTGAAATTCAAGATGGCCGCCACTCTGGACGCCGTAATTTTGACTTGGCTATAACTCCTCCATGAATGCAGCAAGAGAGATAATATCCGTGTCCTCGCCCAGGTTCTTCAGATCAGAGCATCCAATAAAGGCCGTCTCAACAAGTCTGTCAGTAAATTTGGGGAAAGTCACATAAATCAACAATAGAAATGCTTTATTTGAATATTACAACAATCATGAATGAAATAAATAAAACTGTACATGAATGTACAATATACTCATATGATGTAAGACCTCATTGGGAAAATTCACACTGTGTTGCTTTGGACTACAGAAAAAAGTCAACCTATGCAAGGTATAAAGTTTAATAGTCTACTTGGGTACCTTTGGGTCTACTTTTGATTAATGGAAAGGCAATTATTGGAAATATCTTGTGATACTAGGGAGGTCCTTGGTCCTTCGACCCTGAAATCTACCATCTTGTTACTTGAAAATTTTTTAGTCCAAGTCAGACCCACTATCATCACTTTCATAGTCATCATCCAAATTTCCATCACTTTCATTGTTTTCATCTAGGCTTTCATAATCAGACGGTTCATCATCGTCCATCGTCCCAAGTATATCAGCCATACTTGTAGGAAGTACAGTTCCCTTGAACCAACAGGGATCTAGATTTCCACCCTTCATTATCCAACCATGATCCACAGCTGGATGAGGGACCTGAGGTTTGGGATAATGGGCATGCTTCCATATAGCAACCTGATAGTTCACCTCCTGATATGCTCATTTAGACACTCTTGGTGGCTGAAGAGATGAAATATCAACATACTTCTTTGAATCCAGCGACTGCCCAATGCACTTTAACTCGAGTATTTGGTATCGAAGCTGGTCAACCTCCTTTGTCTTAGTTTTGGCAGAATACATGGTGCAGGTGAAATCCTCAAGAGCAAGGAATATTTCATCAGTTACATCCTATGACTCACTTAGGCAACTGAAGACTTCTTGGTACTTTGGGCATTTCTGTAGAATTCGCAGCAGTTTTAACTTGACAATTCCTTTAAAGGTACTTGTCATATCGCATCTACTGAATGCATGCAGACCAAGGAAAGCAGACCAAGGAGAGAGGCACAGTAACTATGTGTGAACCCTTTCAATAGTTCTGTGACGTGACATCTATGAATCGCCTTCTATTCCCAGTGTCAGTATCAAAAAGGAGGTGCACACCTAAGTTTGGAGCATAATACAGAAGTATGAAGAATATGTCACTGTCTGGACTTCGAACCCGAACAGATTTGTATCTTTTATCCCTGGCATAGGTTGAATAGAGAATGACACGTAAATCATTCTCTTCCTGGGTTGAGTCAAGAGATTCAATTTGAAATGCAGTGATCTTCTCATTGTCTGTCCTGAGTTCGTACGCCTTGCCCTTACAAACTAAGATAAGCTTCTTCTTCTCTACCTTCGGTATATTCTCCTCCATGCACCAAACCCTCAAGAGTAATTCAATGAGCTGAGTTTTATTGTCGTCATTTCTCAAGATCTCTTTCCAGTTATCTGGTCGCCTTGTGTTTTCTCCACTAACCAAACGTTTTTCTCCTGAGCCAAAATTTTATCTCTCCAGGAATTTTATTGAATTAGGCATGTAAGTGTCAGTGCTGAAAATCACGCTGGATTTCCCAGATGTAGAGACAGACAAGATGTTTTGTGTTTGAATGTTTTTGGCATTTCCTTTAATGAGTGAAACACGGTATTTCCATCTTCTACACTCGTGGTATCTTTGTCAGGAGGAATAGTGGAATTATTCGTGTCTTTCACTAAGTGGTGGAATGCCTTGCTCTTGTCTGTCTTCAGAAGATACCCATCTGGTGTCTCAAGTGATGATGGCACAGGCATGAGTGGGTATCGTAGAAGTTCTAGAGCATCCAATTTGTGGTTTTGAGACTTGACCAACAACTTGAATGTGACAATCCCCTGCTGTTTGTACTCCCCTTTTTTATTACTTGATGTTTTCACAAGTGCTTTCTTGCTAATGACAGCAAAAGTTTTCAGCCTCTGTTTGGGCAATGGAGTAAAGAAGTCATCATTCTTCTTCAATCTCTCTGTAATGAATGTGTTCTTTGCTTGATCTTCCTAGCGGCTTTCTCACTCTTCTGGATCTGTGATGAACGGGTATCATGATGCTTGCTGTTTCTGCTGCTTTCGCCCCCCATATTCACCATCTGTAGCAACACCTCTAGGTACCTTGTATACTTGTAGAAGTGCAGTTCCCTTGAACCAACAGGCTTCTAGATTTCCATCCTTCATTATCCAACCATGATCCACAGCTGGATGAGGGACCTTAGGTTTGGGATAATAGGCACGCTTCCATATCGCAACCTAATAGTTCACCTCCTAATATGCTCATTTAAACACTCTCGGTTTACATGCCCAATTCAATAAAATCCCTGGAGAGATCAAATCTTGGCTCAGGAGAAAAACGTTTGGTTATTGGAGAAAACACACAAGGCGACCAGATAACTGGAAAGAGATCTTGAGTAATGACGACAATAAAACTCAGCTCATTGAATTACTCTTGAGGGCTTGGTGCACGGAGGAGAATATACCGAAGGTAGAGAAGAAGAAGCTTATCTTAGTTTGTAAGGGCAAGGCGTCCGAACTCAGGACAGACAATGAGAAGATCACTGCATTTCAAATTGAATCTCTTGAATCAACCAAGGAAGAGAATGATTTACGTATCATTCTCTATTCAACCTATGCCAAGGATAAAAGATACAAATCTGTTCGGGTTCGAAGTCCAGACAGTGACATATTCTTCATACTTCTGTATTATGTTCCAAACTTAGGTGTGCAACTCCTTTTGATACTGACACTGGGAATAGAAGGCGATTCATAGATGTCAGAACTATTGAAAGGGTTAACACCAACTTACTGTGCCTCTCTCCTTGGTCTGCTTTCCTTGGTCTGCATGCATTCAGTAGATATGATATGACCAGTTCCTTTGAAGGAAGTGTCAAGTTAAAACCGCTGCGAATTTTACAGAAATGCCCAAAGTACCAAGAAGTCTTCAGTTGCCTAGGGGAGTCATGGGAGGTAACCGATGAAATATTCCTTACTCTTGAGGATTTCACCTGCACCATGTATTCTGCCAAAACTAAGACAAAGGAAGTTGACCAGCTTCGATACCAAATACTCGAGTTAAAGTGTAGTGGACAGTCGCTGGATTCAAAGAAGAATGTTGATCTTTCATCTCTTCAGCCGCCAAGAGTGTCTAAATGAGCATATCAGGAGGTGAACTATCAGGTTGCTATATGGAAGCATGCCCATTATCCCAAACCTCAGGTCCCTCATCCAGCTGTGGATCATGGTTGGATAATGAAGGGTGGAAATCTAGATCCCTGTTGGTTCAAGGGAACTACACTTCCTACAAGTATGGCTAAAATACTTGAGATGATGGACGATGATGAGACGTCTGATGATGAAAGCCTAGAGGAAAACAATGAAAGTGATGGAAATTTGGATGATGACTATGAAAGTGATGATAGTGGGTCTGACTTGGACTAAAAAATTTTCAAGTAACAAGATGGTAGATTTCAGGGTCGAAGGACCAAGGACCTCCCTAGTATCACAAGATATTTCCAATAATTGCCTTTCCATTAATCAAAAGTAGACCCAAAGGTACCCAAGTAGACTATTAAACTTTATACCTTGCATAGGTTGACTTTTTTCTGTAGTCCAAAGCAACACAGTGTGAATTTTCCCAATGAGGTCTTACATCATATGAGTATATTGTACATTCATGTACAGTTTTATTTATTTCATTCATGATTGTTGTAATATTCAAATAAAGCATTTCTATTGTTGATTTATGTGACTTTCCCCAAATTTACTGACAGACTTGTTGAGACGGCCTTTATTGGATGCTCTGATCTGAAGAACCTGGGCGAGGACACGGATATTATCTCTCTTGCTGCATTCATGGAGGAGTTATAGCCAAGTCAAAATTACGGCGTCCAGAGTGGCGGCCATCTTGAATTTCAGCATGAGGTAAATAGTTGACATTTTTGAGAATGCATTTTTTGAATTCTCTGACCCCAAAACCTGGGAAAACACACCAGAATAATTTCCGTAGCCCCTCTGTAAGAAGAGTTATGAGCTTTATCAGTTTTTACGATTTGGAGGCTAAAAAACGACAAATTTGAAAATTGACCTTTTTACATAACATCTCATTTCCATGATTTGGCCAATAAGTACACTTAATGGGTATCATTCTATTTCTTGAGGTCTCTAGAGATGAAATAAGGCAGAAAATGTCATCAGATATTGGTCTGGCTGGTCCTGGGGTTACATTTATGGAAGTGCCTAAAATGTTCACTTAACCCCGAATTTGGTGACCTTTTGACCTCTGGTGACCTAATTATTAAACATAATTGAAAATTGTCTATTTTATCTGTTAGAGAGGCCCAAAGCAAAAATTTTGATATATCATTTATCTTTCTCTGACCATTCAGTCCGGAGTTATGTCTAATTTGGTTTCCCCTACCCCAAAATTGGCAGCAGCAAAATTCGATGATGTTATCGAAGAAAGTGGCTCAGTAGTGGTAGTGCGTCCCTAGTTTTTCAATGGGAACATTAAAAAAATGAAAATATGGATCAAAACCTACAACCTATATGCACTTTTGTCAATCTTAAGGGGGGTTGCAAGGTGAGCCCCCTCAGCCCACGGACTAAAAGACATGACTAGAGAGGGAGTCTGGCTGGCTCCGGCAACCTACCAGCAAAGGTAAGGTTACAAGATGCCAGCCTAAAGAAAGACAATGGCTCAGCCATCAAAAGTGGATAGAGTGGTAGGGAACAGGGTCCTGTAACGAGTGTAAAAGTATCTGGCAAAAATTGTCAGTCCTACCACCTGTAAAAGAAACACGGTTTTGGTATCGGCAGAATCCCAGGGAACAGGAGAGACTCAGTTCTCCATCCCAGAGATTGCCGACACAGTTAAGAGGATGGCGACACTGCCGCCTCCTCTCAACAAAGAAGAAACAGAGTTCCAGTGCCACGTATCCTAGGCTAAAGAAAATTACTCTTCAGCCCAGAGAACTGTGGCATAGGACTAGTCTTTTAGTTGCAAGGAGAAGATGGTATTCTACCAAAACTTCAAGTGCAGCTAATGAGGGCTAACCTCCATTACCAGGCACCTGGCCGGCAGTGGAATGATGGTATCCTGCAACCCATTCGCCCTGCTGGCAGGTCACCGACATTAGACTAAATATTCTGAGATTTTGACTAAATCCCAAAACCTGATGGTATACCACAACCAACGGTTAAGGGAAGAAGCAGGACAAACCCTAAGTTAACCATGTCTGAATAAAATTCAAGGTACGGCTATTAGGGTTGTAGCCTGAGGCTACACTCAGAGGGAAAGAGATTACCCTTAAGTCTCCGAAGAGAGGTGTAATGTTTCATAACATTCTAGGAGGTATTAGTCTCCACTGAATGAAAACAATACACGAGGGTAACCGGGGAAAGTCTGAACGTATAGTAAAACATCTAGGTAAGGATACCTAGGCTATACGAGATCTCGGTTACCTAAATCGCCGAAACTCTAACGATCGACAGAGAAAAGGGGGAAACAAACATAATGCACATTATCGAAACTTCACAAGAATAATTGCCTAAATAGCCAAATAATTAAAATAATTAAATAAAGCTATTAAAAACTGGAAGTCATTCTGCTATCTAAATAACACATGCCAAACGAACAACGGCGCCATGGTGCCTCCAGTAACTGGCCTAGCTCATAAACAAAATAAAATACTCTAATTTCAGGAGGTAAAATATACTCATAGTAAAGACCCGATACTCAACTTTCCAGAGACGGAAGAAGATGGAGAAAGCATAATAATAATCCTGTAAAACGATCGAAAAGTTAGATCACCAGGAAATGTCACCGAGCGAGATCGCTACAAAAAAGGGAATGTCCGCTGCAGTGGGAATGGCGCTGTTGTATTCCCAATAGTATTACGAGAGCGGGGAGAGCCTTTGGACGGCTCCCTTTTGCCACATCCTCCTCGAAGCCAAAACGCTGCTTGGGGTGCAGATTGCTATGAAGGCGTGTCAGGAATGCGTCCACTGATATTATGAGATATCCTTTGCAGAAATTATAAGGATATTCGTGCCAGGAGTTAGAATTCTGGATACCTAAAGGTAAAATTCTCTGGGAATACCACTGTAGTACATATATATATCCCTTAGGAAGCTATTTTAAGGAACTTCCATCGCGACGACATGGCTTGAGCCCAAATATATATATATATATATATATATATATATATATATATATATATATATATATATATATATATATATATATGTATATATATATATATATATATATATATATATATATATATATATATATATATATATATATATATATATATATATATATATATATATATATATATATATATATATATATGTGTGTGTGTGTGTGTGTATATATATAATATATATATATATATATATATATATATATATATATATATATATATATATATATATATATATATATATATATATATATATATATATATATATATATATATATATGCGTGTGTGTGTGTGCGTGTGTATACCATATATATATATATATATATATATATATATATATATATTTATATATATATGTAAATCTATATATATATATATATATATATATATATATATATATATATATATATATATATATATATATATATATATATATATATATATATATATATATATATATACGGACTATGAAAAGATTTTGGTTCTGACAAAAGTTCAGCATTAATGAAAGTCCCTCAAAGACAACGACTAGATGGCTCTTATGTTAGAGCACTTGATGATATATATACTGGAGGTCCAGCATTCATAAAACTACATAAATTAGTGAAAAAATTCCGATTGATAAAGCAGTTACACACCGAGACCCAGCTCTCCTAATTATTTAGATTGGAAACATGTATGAATTAATATTAAGATTGGCAGATGGCATGATTGTGCCAAGTGAATAATGGGAGAAAGGGCAAAAGACGATAAAAGATTTTAATAACGAAAGCAGAATGTAGATCTGATAATGAATATAAGTAAAAATAATACAATGTTCAATAAAAATGCAGGGAGACTATAAATGAATGTTATGGATGAACCTGTAGAGACAGTTAGTGAATATATGTACTCAGGTCAGACAGTTAGCGTGTCCAAAGGAGACGAGACCGAAATTAAAAGAAGGATAAGCATAGGATGGGGAGCTCTTGGCATCAACTTCTGCATCAGAAACTTTGACCCGTTCTTAAGTCTTACGACTTGAGCTAGTTGCAAGTCGAAGGACTATGGAAAGAATATTGATAGAAATATATATATATATATATATATATATATATATATATATATATATATATATATATATATATATATATATATATATATATATGTATACATATATATATATAATATATATATATATATATATATATATATATATATATATATATATATATGCATATATACATATATATAAATATATATATATGTATATATATATATATATATATATATATATATATATATATATATATATATATATATATATATATATATATATGTGTGTGTGTGTGTGTGTGTGTATACATACTTATACATATATAATGTATAT
>NC_090731.1:57600682-57613182 GCF_036898095.1 Palaemon carinicauda
TTCATTTATTTTCAGAACGATTTTGAATTGAGTTATATATGAGGAGGAGTAAGATATCAAATTGATAGAATATATGTGATAGATAGTCCACGGGAAAAAAGAGAAATTTGGACATAACAAGTGTAGTTTTCGGTTATCAGAAAACAAGTGCAAAAGTAAAACTTGTGATAACAGGAATACTCTTATCGTTCTTATTCCTGGTTTTATTCCTGAAACACAGAATAATCGCAACACAAACATACAACCGTGCTTTCAAGTAGAGCCTTATGCTCCAATGTCTGTATGAGACCGAATCCTGCAAGCAACAACAGGGCGATATAGACTCGGGAGAGTATCAGGAAAGCAAATGAATGACGCACAAGTGAGCATATAGTTACGTATAGTTCGTTATAAAATCTAACATCAATACAGCATGCAAGTGAATATAAAACAGAGGTGAGAGGATATGTATTGTTTAGGGTATATGAGCAGTTTACGAGTTTCCTTTAAATATACGTGAAAAGATGTACTGATTTCGTCTTTGAACCAGAATTGAATACAATATTTTTTTTTCTCTTTAAAACGTGAAGTTATTATTATTATTATTATTATTATTATTATTATTATTATTATTATTGCTGTCGTTATTATTATTATTATAAAATGAAAAAAAACATATTACCACTGCCACCCCCCACCCCCCACCTCTCTCTCTCTCTCTCTCTCTCTCTCTCTCTCTCTCTCTCTCTCTCTCTCTCTCTCTCTCTCTCTCTCTCTCTCTCTCTCTCTCATGTGAAGGTTCCCTTCCTTGTGGCACTGCTTCTAAGATCCTTTTTTCGTTGGATGCAATAAAAGAGAATTAGAAAAGCTTCAACAATGCCCGGACCACTTTCTTTTGTCGTAATGGGTTTATAAACAGATTTCTAACCATTAACTCTCATGGCGGGGGTCTCAGCCGTCGTTTCTCCGATATTCGTATTTTTCTATGACTTTCTTGATAATGAAATTCTTGATCGATGGTGTCTGCAGTCAAGGCACGTCTTCGCCATTTATGAGTAGAGAGAGAGAGAGAGAGAGAGAGAGAGAGAGAGAGAGAGAGAGAGAGAGAGAGAGAGAGAGAAAGGAAGGTCGAGTGATATATGGGGTCTTTGGAATTTACATTATCGTGGAATCAATAACTCATTTCTAATACTTACGAAACACACTCGGTCCCATTTGCAAAATTTATTCACTAAGACTTTTTTTTTTTTTTTCATTTTTTTATTTCAAGAGCTCGAAAATTGGAGAAAATGGTTGCTCTGCATGATCGAAATATTCATGGAAAGGATAAGCATTTATTGTATTTACGAGGAACAAGCAACAAAAAGAAAGCATCGTGAGCTTTTCTTTTGCAGCGTATAAATGTTGTTTGTTACCCAAGCAAAGTACGAACGTGTGCTGCTTATCGAGACATTTGCTTACATTTACTAAGCATTTATTGCGTTTATTAAACTCACAAACATAGAAGAAAATTGAAGTAAAATGTTTTTGTTCTCTATTGAATTCTGTTGCCCATGTAAGTAGAAGTAGCATGATGATGAAACCATTTGTTCATAAACTGAATAGTTAAAAAATACTCTTATCACTTAACGTTTTACTTGAACAAAATCGTTATTATTTACAAATGAAAAGAAAATAATATCTATTTATTGCTACCTAACCCGGATTCTCCCATCGAAGTACACGACTACACATTTTCCATGATATAACTTTAGATTATAATATCTTCACCAGCATACTGTCATTTTTTGTTTTTATTATTGTGCTCAAATGTGTTTATGTATTATCTTTCTATCTTCCTCTCTGTACAGGTTTCATTAGTTTTATATATATATATATATATATATATATATATATATATATATATATATATATATATATATATATATATATATATATATATATATATATATATATATATATATAATCATCATCCACCGTTACCAGTTCACTGCTGAATAAAGGCCTCAGACATATCCTTCCACTCGAATGGCTTATGGTCTTCCTTTCCCAGTCTACATCCTAAAACTTTCTTGGTTCTTCAATCCGTCGTCTTTTCTTCATTCCCCTACTTCTTTTGCAACCTCTAGGGACCCATTCTGGTAGTCTAAATGTCCATTATTATTATTATTATTATTATTATTGGTTGCTAAGCTACAACCCTAATTGGCAAAGCAAGATGCTATAAGCCCAGGCACCCCGACAGGGAAAATAGCCCAGTGAGCAAAGGAAACAAGGAAAAATAAAATATTTTAAGAACAATAACAACATTAGAATAAATATTTCCTAAATAAGAGCTATAAAATCTTAATCAAAACCAGAAGAAGATAAATTAGATAAAATAGTGTGGGCGAGTGTACCATCAAGCAAGAACTCTAACCCAAGACGGTGGAAGATTAAGTATAGAGGATATGGTACTATCTAAGACTGAATAACAATGGTTTGATTTTGGAGTGTCCTTCTCCTAGAAGAGCTGCTTAACATAGGTAAAGATTCTCTTTTACCCATACCAAGAGGAAAGTAGCCATTGGACAATGACAGTACAGTAGTTAACCGCTTGGGTGAAGAAGAATTGTTTAGTAATCTCAGTGTTGTCAGGTGTATGAGGACAGAGGAAAATCTATAAAGAATATGCCAGACTATTCGGTGTCTGTGTAGGCAATGGTAAAGTGAACCGTAAACAGAGAGAAGGATCCAATGTAGTACTGTCTGGCCAGTTTAAGAACCTCTCTAGCGGTAGTATCTCTTATATCTGTCCTCCTTATATGTCCGTCCCAAGTCCATTTCTTTTTCTTACTTTTTGTTAGAATATCCTCTACTTTAGTTTTCTTTTCTATCCATGTTGCGGGTTTTCTGCCTTTTAGTGTTATTCCCATCATTATTCTTTCAAAATTTATGTGAGTTGTAACCAGCGTATGTTCTAAAACTTTCATAAGGCTCTTAGTGTCTGATGCTTTATACACCTTGGTAGGACCATCTGATTGAATATTTTTCTTTTCAGAGAAAGTAGCTTGTGATTTTCACAATCATATTTTGTTTACCAAAAGCTCTCCATCCTATGCCTATCCTTTTAATTTCAGGCACATATCTCGGGGAAAACTTAATGACTGGCCTAAGTACGTATATTTCTTACCAAATCTCTAGTAGTTCGTCCTTAACACTTATTGGTTGTCTTTCTGAATTTTCCTTGAACATTATATTAGTTTTATTCATATTAATTTTCAGTCTTATTTTCCTTTTTTTTTTTTTTTTTTTTTTTTTAATTAAAACCTTCTGTCTTCTTTTGCAGTTCCTTCTATGATTCACTAAATAGAACCCTGTCATCTGTAAATCTTGAGTATTTAAGACATATATATATATATATATATATATATATATATATATATTTATATATATATATATATATATATATATATATATATATATATATATATATATATATATATATATATATATACATTTATATATATGTATATATATATATATATATATATATATATATATATATATATATATATGTGTGTGTGTGTGTGTGTGTGTATGGGGTGTGTGAGTGTGTGTGCGTACGTGTATATATATATATATATATATATATATATATATATATATATATATATATATATATATATATATATATATATATACAGATATATATATATATATATATATATATATATATATATATATATATATATATATATATATATATATATATATATATATATATATATATATATATATATATATATATATATATATATATATATATATATATATATATATATATATACACACACACATATATATATATATATATATATATATATATATATATATATATATATATATATATATATATATATATATTTGTGTGCGTGCGTGTGTGTGTGCGTGTGTGTGCGTGTGTGTGCGTGTGTGTTTGTGTTTGTGTCTTGTTTGAATATTGGATATAAAGCCTGATAGGGTTGAAGGGTACACGGTCTGTCCGTCTTGAAGAATACTTGGAATAACTGCCTAGCTTAAAAGAAGGTTGTGTTATCTACACAGCTTTAATAATGATTTAAGAAGCCTAGAATTTAACATTGGATGACTCAGAAAAGTGTGTGAGTTTAAGCCTATTACAAGAACTTCATCTCCTATTAATACCCTCATTAAGAAAACACATAGTTCCTCATCTCATATCATCTATTGAGGAACTTTGAATGTTGCACTTTTTTTTTTCTTTTTTTTTTTTTTTGGAAGGGGTGGGAGTAGTATAGACATATTGTACAAGGCGAAAGTTTCATCCAATTGCATATCGAAGACCCTTCAGTGAGAGGATATACCACTCAAAAGTACAGCTTATAACGATTTTTCTCCTGCTGGATGCTGGGTAAAGAAAGTTTTTGCGAGCTTGTTGCATTGTACTGATAAAGAAAAACACCAAATCCCCTTGTGTTTGCAGCCCATTACTTTAAATAATGTGATTGTGATGCAATTTAAAATGAATGATGTTCTCTTTCTTAGAGGGAAGAAAACTGTATATTTTGTCGCCTAGTAAACTGGAAGTGGAAGGGTGATGTGTGCAAGAACAAGAAAGGCCAGGAGTGAATGTTCAAGGGGTATCTGATAGGAGCAGAGATAAGAAATGGGTAGCTCTTTAGGTGGTCGGAAGGACTGGCCCTGTAGTTCAGAGTTTAAATGTTTAATTTAATGATTGTGAGCTAATGATATTAGTCTTGATAGGAGAAGGACATAATGGTTAAAACAGCATAGTGGATGCATGGCCAACTGAATCTTATTTAAATAAAATATTATACGTTAAATATATATATTTACAAAGTATGCACGGGTGTTTCCGGTTGTTGTACTGATATAAACATAAGTTTTAAGTGTAGGAAAGGCAAGTTTACTTATCGGTGAAACTGACACTTCCTCTGAGAACTCTGCTGCTTTGTAGTCTAAAAGTCTCTTTCCATTCTCAAAGCATTAGAGCGAAAGTTAAACCTAAGAGCCTCTGGACTGCGTGATTCTTATCTCTATGAAACTCAATGTGTGGAGACTATAACAGAAAAAGGTATATGTACCTTTTTCTTTTTTTTTAATATTTTCCTCACTAATTTCTCTTCTTATATTCCTTCAAATTGAATGATTAATCTTACATCATTGATGGGAAAATACTGTAGATTGATTTTTTTTTTTATTGATTGAGATAAAGGTATATCAGTACTGTGACGTTATTTTGTGATATTTAATATTGAGTATGATGTAGATATCGGTTTCTTATCATTTATGTATATTTATACTATATGAAGAATCTAGACACCAATAACTAGTTACATTATTATTGATCGCACACACTATAGAAGGGCCTTGTTTTTCACAATCATTCATTCTATAAATCAGTAGAAATTGTTTCTCGTTTCTTATAATTTTCCCAGGTCCTCTTGATATCCCAGTTTTAGTGATAACTGATTCATTTTATATTTTATGTAATAAAAGTTCATTTAAAATCTTGATTTCAAATTTATCTTTACTTAGCAAGAGATGCAATTTTTCTGACAATAAATTCATAATGAGATTCTGCAATAATTGAACTCTGAATATTTTACGTCATTTCTTTTCGAAAAGTTGTTATAAATTATGCATGGGCATTAATTTCTCCTGTCAAATCTCAAAATAATTCAAGGTTCCTTAAAATATTTAATCATATATACTTATTAATATCAAATCAAATCTGCGCTGTGTTAAAATAACTATCATTGATTTACCTTATGATGAATAATTATACAAACCACATTTTCATTTTATTTTATGAAGAACCAGGGAAACATAATTCAAGTTAATTGAGAAAAATTAATTCGTAATGGAAATTATAATCAATAAGTAGCAGACCTTTACTGTACTTACATTGGATGGAAAAATTTTCTTCATACAATGCATTTAATGTATTCTTGTAATTATTGAGAATTATTTAGTATATCTTTTATAGAAAATCGATGAAACAACGAAGTGAACTTCAGATTTTCCACCCTTGTGTCACAAAGCACTAGTAAAAACATCAATAAAGATACAGCTCTGCAGAAGTTTACAATTAATATTCATAGCCAGGAAAGCAATATTTCATGCAGATTCATTATTTACAATTAAGGTACTCGGGACTTTTGCGGTCTTGTGCATATATACTCTACATGTGCCCTTTTAAAAAAGAGAGAGAGAGAGAGAGAGAGAGAGAGAGAGAGAGAGAGAGAGAGAGAGAGAGAGAGAGAATAAAGGTAAGTTTACACCTACGCACTTTTGTGTTACGGGATGATACGGCAGGGCTTCGCAAGTACCCGTGCGATGTGTAACGTGTTACGACGTGTTGTTGTGGTTACACTGCAGTGTCATACGAAGTGTTTCGGCGTTGGTGCGGTGTTATGGCGCGGGTTCATGATGTCATATATATATATATATATATATATATATATATATATATATATATATATATATATATATATATATATATATATATATATATATATATATATATATATGAGAATATATTTTTGCTCATTTAGACGTGTTTTTCATAATCAAATAAGCCATATATTTTTGCTGCATTAATGTCTGGATTCTCTTAACGACCTCAGGATCAGAGCCCCAGGCGAAATCAGACGAAGACAAGAGCTTGTGACCGGCCGGGAATCGAACCCTGGTCAGGCAAACTTGTAGTACAGTGACTAAACCACTTCGTGGCCAATTGGTTTAGTCACAGTCTCTACAAGTGTGCCGAACCAGGGTTCGATTCCCGCCCGGTCATAAGCTCTTGTCTTGGAGTGATTTCGCCTGGGGCTCTGATCCCGAGTCGTTAGGAGAATCCAGACATTAATGCAGCAAAAATATATGGCTTACTTGAATATATATATATATATATATATATATATATATATATATATATATATATATATATATATATATATATATATATATATATATATATGCAGAAGAATCACAGGGAAGAACAAAACTTGAAATATAAAAATAAGTCCTGAATAGTTTCGTGATACTTTTTCAGAGGACTGATTTATTGAGAGAGGTTTCTTTACATTTTATAGAGAAAGTAAACGTGAGAGCATATATATAGAGATTTATAGAACAATAACGCTCCCATACCACTACCTGAGCTGTTATCAGGTGTTTACTGGGCGATCAAACCTCATTAGACACCTGCCAAAAAAGGGTTATTTCAAACCTCATTAGACACCTGCCAAAAAGGGTTATTTCTGGTGACTGATAAATTTTTGTTTTGCCTTCCAATACAATTTCTTTATATCAAGAAAGGTAGTCTTATCCATATAAATAATAAATACATACGCAAAATTACACACACACACACACACACACACACACACACACACATATATATATATATATATATATATATATATATATATATATATATATATATATATATATAAATATATATATATATAAAACTCATCTATATGTAGAAATATATACATAGACCTATACATACGTACTGTATACACAGACAGGGATTCATATACACACATGGATAATATATACATAGACATATACATACGTGTACACATATAGGTATACATATATAGACACATATATAGACTTACGCATATATTTTTTTTACACATGATTAACATATATATATAGTCAGCACATATAACCGTATTACCATAAACATACAATTACGTATATATCAGTACTTATATTTAACATGACAATATATAGTGCCAACGTACTTATGTATAATATAGGAAATAATTGTACCCGTCCATGAATGGTAGCTTAGGTCTAAATATTAATTTCACAGTAATGTTAATAATTCACAATACATTCAGTTCTATATTAAGTGGTTGAAGTTTCTTTTTTTTATGGATCTTACAAATCTCTTTCTATATAAAGGCGTCGAGTTTATACATTCCATTTCCAATATTCAAGTTGTTTTCAAAGGTTTCTTTCATGAAAGTGGACTCTATGATGTTTCTTTCCAATAAGTTTTTTGAATGAAACAATTTCTTTGCACCTGACCAATTAATAGTGTGATTTTTATCTCTATCGTAGGCAAAGAGTGCATTATTATCTTGGGTATATCTGACACTTTACTTATGTTGTTCAATTCTCTTTTCTATGGCTTTACCAGTTTGACCATTGCAGAATTTTTTGCAAGAATTGCATGAAATACGATATACACATCCCTTGGTAATGTCAGAAGAATTCTTTATTAACGCTGTTTTTATTGTATTGTTATTCTTAAATGCTACATTTACATTGAAATTTTTAAACAGTTGGGGAATTTCTTTAAAAGAATTACTATATGGCAATACAAGTAAATTTTGTGTATTGTAGTTCTTCCTGTTATCATTGCTAAGAACAGCAAGAAAACACCATTTTCCCCGTGATTTTTCTGCATCTTAGCATCACGTGTCCCTGGGATTTTTATGCGTATATATATATATATATATATATATATATATATATATATATATATATATATATATATATATATATATATATATATATATATATATATATATATATATATATATATACTTACATATATATATATATATATATATATATATATATATATATATATATATATATACATACATATATGTATATATATACTTACATATATATATATATATATATATATATATATATATATATATATATATATATATATATATATATATATATATATATATATATATATATATATATATATATATATATATACTGTATATATATGTGTGTATGCATTATATACATATATTATATACAAATATATATATATATATATATATATATATATATATATATATATATATATATATATATATATATATATATATAGGCTTGGCTGCTGAACCTGTGTAGGTATATGAAGTAGTTAGCATATTTTCAAAAGCGTCTTACACAAGGGGCTCATGTTCGGTAAGGTAGTTCAAGTGTCACTGCTTCAGTGATAATAAGTCTTCTTATATTATGTTTGAAAATATACTCGAGCGTGTAATTCGAAGACCTTTATTTCATAATTAATTCTAGCTTAACAAAACAGATTTCCCCAAAGAACCCCGTTATTTGATCATTACCGAAGGCTTCTTGTTACAAGGATAATTTGATACAAAAGCAATAATTATTTCTTAATATAACGTAATAATAGCTTTACATCTTGCCGTACTCATAGGTTTATTAATTTATTTAATCAGATTTTTATGGAATTAATGTATATCACCAGCTACAGCGTTATTTTCTCAACTCGATGACGTCATGGATGTGAGGTAATTTTATTACCGTCAGCTGTCGGTAGAGACAAGCTGAAACACAATCCATGAGACAGTTAAACTGACAGAGCGAAATATAATACATGTTTTGCAATTAAATTATGTAAATGTACTTCTGAGTATTAAAAACTGAAAGAGATGCTAGACAGACAGACAGAGAAGCTGATAGGGTAAGAAAAATATTAAGAGAGAGAGAGAGAGAGAGAGAGAGAGAGAGAGAGAGAGAGAGAGAGAGAGAGAGAGAGAGAGAGAGAGAGAGAGAGAGAGCCTTTGCTTTCAAATATTTGATCTTGTCTGTGGACTTATTTATAAGACTACCTAATCTTTCCTGTGTCTATATTTCAACTAGTAGCATATAATAACCTTCCTTTTCTATATTCATGTTTTCTTCAGACCTGGCCAAGAAAAGGCATTGACTTCCTCCATACCTATTGCCTCTGCTCTCAAAAACTAATCTTGATATCCTAAAACCGTAGTTACATAACGTGTAAACAGGGCAGCCATGATCGATATTAGCAGTTGCCTTCTGACGACCTTTGCTAACCTCTTAATAACAGCAGTCGTCATCAGCCTCTGATAATTAAAAGCCTAAGGCGACCATTCCTACAATCTCGGTGGACACGGTAACACGCCGCACGCCCAACAGCATGTGTGCGCCATTTATGGATCGTGTATGGAGGCGCCGTATGGGCACTGCACGAGTGCCACAAGCATCCGTAACACTTCCGCACTGGAGGTAAAAACCCGCACCCAGCCACGCATTGTACGGACCTATGTGGATTCTTACCTTTTTTTGAAGCAACGCTACGCCACACCGCTTATGGTTTCGTGTGACTTCATCCTGTCAGCACACGTAAGCTTTTGATTTCTTTTAAAATCTTAGTGTTACCGTTTACTTACAAAATTGGGCCTAGTCTTGCGGTCCGTGCCAGACATCGCCACTGACGCTCTTGCCTTTTGGTGCTGTTTCTTGCGAACCCTTTCTGTAACTGCTGTAACACAAAAGTGCGAAAGTATAAACCTACCTTAACTGATGAACCACATATGATGATAACATTGCTATCTTCAATGTATTTTTTATACTCAGTTAACACTCCACTCTTCACCATTCTTCATTTTTCCATTAAGAGACAATATTGATACAGCAGTTATTGAATTCAAATAAATGTGTATACTGTCAAATCTAGCAATTGTACTGGTTCCGAATCCGTATATTAGACACCAATATAATTTTCTCCCTTCTCCTTTACCGTTTATCTCGTTTTTCTTTCTGAGATAGTTAACCGCGTCACAAGCAGTTGAAGGGTTTGATGGCACCAAGGAAAGAATGCAATCCAGTGTGCTTCGAAATACTTCATCAAAGAATAATGTTTCTAAATGTCAAAAGTGCTGAAATGATGATAAGGGTAGATTTTAATCCGATGTTCCCAACCTCCCTTCACCATATTTTTCTTAGACACTGAACTTAACAGTTCAAACTTGTAGCCAATGTTTTTATGCTTAACAGGCTGAAATAATCATTTTCTTATAGTTTATTTATGAGAGATAGTATTTACTATTATTGCTCTTCTTGAAATACTTTGTTTTAATTGTCCATTATTTCTCTTGTAATTTTTTATTTCCTTCTTTCCTTTCCTCTGTGGATTATTTTTCATTGGAGCCCTTGGTCTTATACCATCCTGCCTTTCGATCTAAGATTGTAGCTTAGCTGATAATAATAATAATAATAATAATAATAATAATAATAATAATAATAATAATAATAATAATAATAATAATAATAATAATAATAATAAACAGTGAATAAATTGTCTGAAAACATGAAGAGGCTTCAATGAGTAAATTCATAAACAGACAAACTATAGAATCTTAGCCAAAGGCAAGCACCGAATAAGCAAAGTGTACAGAAAAGAACAAACAGAGTAATTTCGTAATTCTCAAGCCCCTGTGCAAGCGACAGCGTGATTTGGAAACTAATCAAGTCACAGGTTTTGTTACAAGCAATTGTGCTGGGTTTTCTCGCACTGCTTCTGAGGATGCTGAGCTCTATTCGCAAGGATTTACTCTGGTCTTTTTTTCCAAAGTCTCTCGACGTCTGGAAAATAAAGCTTGTTACTCTAGTGCCAGATTAAATCTGGCTCCTTTCTCTTGCAAATGATCGTTACACTAAGGAGTTCTGGGAATTGCTTGAACTATTTTCGGTTGATAACAAGGTAGCTGGAACATCATTACAATATTCTATTGTACTTTTCCTTACAATAGTTAATACTAAATAATTATATGAATATTGTTTTCTTAGATATGATGAACTATTTGTTCATTTGAACTATTTTTAAATATAAAAAGATCCCCCAAAAGTGTTTTTATTGAAATTTTTATACAGGAGAAAGATTTGAGAAATTCTCAATTGTTGTTAGTTTCCTTACAATCACTATGGTTTAATCAAGGAAATTGTTAGCTTTTTGGAATATGCTTTAAACATGGTATTAAAAGCACGAGCAAATTACTGTTGACATATATATATATATATATATATATATATATATATATATATATATATATATATATATATATATATATATATATATATATATATATATATATATATATAGTTAGGTTCCGATTTCTTTTATGACTTCTGGTGGATTGGTTGGAAGCAACCTGGCCTTTCATTAGAGGGGGTTATGGTTCGATCCCAAGTGTGAGGTAGAAATTTATTTATATTTGAGCACGATATTGTGTTGATATTTATCCATATTGACTCATTAGGGAGATACTTGAATGAATTTCTATCAATTGTGTCACCTGGTTGGCCTGGGAAGTCGGGGAAAACTCGCTGGTAGGAGACTGATGTCTTGGCAGGTAAATCCTGAATTGCAGACTAGCCGTTAGGTTCCGACTTCTTTTATTGCTTCTGGTGACATGGTTGGAAGCGACCTGGCCTTTCATTAGAAAGGGCTAGGGTTCGATCCCAAGTATGAGGTAGAAATTTATTTCTATTTTAGCACGATATTGTGTTGATATATATATATATATATATATATATATATATATATATATATATATATATATATATATATATATATATATATATATATATAATTGCAGTTGTTGTTGTTGTTGTTGTTGTTGTTGTTTCTATTATATTCTCTACCAAAGAGGTTATAAAATTGAGTCAGTTTATTTATTTATCTA
>NC_090731.1:57623182-57628182 GCF_036898095.1 Palaemon carinicauda
TCGAGTGCTTGGACGAGGATTAAAACTGGTAGGCGAGAATGACCATGCATGGGAGGTAAATCAGTTGTTGTTTGCGGATGATACTGTACTGGTTGCAGACACAGAAGAGAAGCTTGACCGACTAGTGACAGAATTTGGAAAGGTGTGTGATAGAAGGAAGTTGAGAGTTAATGTGGGTAAGAGTAAGGTTGAGATGTACGAGAAGGGAAGGTGGTGCAAGGTTGAATGTCATGTTGAATGGAGATTTACTTGAGGAGGTGGATCAGTTTAAGTACTTGGGGTGTATTGATGCAGCAAATGGTGGAGTGGAAGCAGATGTACGTCAGAGAGTGAATGAAGGTTGCAAAGTGTTAGGGCAGTTAAGGGAGTAGTAAAAAATAGAGGGTTGGGCATGAATGTAAAGAGATTTCTATATGAGAAAGTGATTGTACCAACTGTGATGTATGGATCGGAGTTGTGGGGAATGAAAGTGGTGGAGAGACAGAAAGTGAATGTGTTTGAGATGAAGTGTCTAAGGCAGTGATTCCCAACCTTTTTGTGATCGAGTACCACTTGGAGGTCTCATACAGTCGCCGTGTACCACCTGGTTCCAGAGAATCTAAATTCGATCAGATACCACTTTATTTCTATAATTGTAAAAATAGGACACGCAAATTAACTAAGAAAACAACAACTCAATGCGAGGGCTGTACCTGCTTCTTCTCCACCAGATGGTCAATGCGGGGCATGACTTTGCTCACAGAACATCGGAAATCATGCCTGGGCGCAGCAAGACGGTTCCGGCTCTTCAACTTGATGGCTCTGAAGTCTGAGAACCCCTGCTCGCACCCCCATGTCGTGGGGAAAATCAGTAGCTGGGGAACAGCGTGACAGGCTGGCGTCGTGTACGAGGAGGCCATGCTCACCCAGAAGTTTAAAGGAGAGCATTCTTTATGCTTCGTCTTTGCTGTCTCGTCAGCCTGGATATCTATGAGTTCCTCTTGTTCCCCGGTCCCAACAGGCAGATTGGCTGGATCAACGGAGAACGGATTGGCGACAGAGGCACATGTCATATCCGGGAAGTAATGCTTCAATTCAGTCTTGAGCAGTGAGAGGTGATAGACGATTTCTTGGGCAAATTCATCAGTGGGCTCCCTCTCAAGGATAGTCAGGAGTTCGAACATTCCGTAGCGTTTGCTCTCTATATTCTTCATCCACAGATCCAGCTTCCGGACAAATTGTTCATGACCCCGAAAGTGTTCGCGTACCACCTGGAAGGCCCTTGCGTACCACTAGTGGTACGCGTACCACAGGTTGGGAACCACTGGTCTAAGGAGTATGGCTGGTGTATCTCGAGTAGATAAGGTTAGGAACGAAGTGGTGAGGGAGAGAACGGGTGTAAGAAATGAGTTAGCGGCTAGAGTGTATATGAATGTGTTGAGGTGGTTTGGCCATGTTGAGAGAATGGAAAATGGTTGTCTGCTAAAGAAGGTGATGAATGCAAGAGTTGATGGGAGAAGTACAAGAGGAAGGCCAAGGTTTGGGTGGATGGATGGTGTGAAGAAAGCTCTGGGTGATAGGAGGATAGATGTGAGAGAGGCAAGAGAGCGTGCTAGAAATAGGAATGAATGACGAGCGATTGTGACGCAGTTCCAGTAGGCCCTGCTGCTTCCTCCGGTGCCTTAGATGACCGCGGAGGTAGCAGCAGTAGGGGAGTTAGCATTATGAAGCTTCATCTGTGGTGGAAATGTGGGAGGTTGGGCTGTGGCACCCTAGCAGTACCAGCTGAACTCGGTTGAGTCCCTGATTAGGCTGAAGGAACATAGAGAGTAGAGGTCCCCTTTTTGTTTTGTTTCATTATTGGTGTCGGCTACCCCCCAAAATTGGGGGAAGTGCCTTGGTATATGGATGGATGGATATATATATATATATATATATATATATATATATATATATATATATATATATATATATATATATATATGTATATATATATATATATATATATATATATATATATATATATATATATATATATATATATATATATATATATATATATATATATATATATATATATATATATATATTTATATATATATAGAAAGATAGATAGATAGATATATATACACACACATATATATACATATATATATATATATATATATATATATATATATATATATATATATATATATATATATATATATATATATATATATATCCATCCATCCATATACCAAGGCCCTTCCCCCAATTTTGGGGGGTAGCCGACACCAACAATGAAACAAAACAAAAAGGGGACCTCTACTCTCTATGTTCCTTCAGCCTAATCAGGGACCCAACCGAGTTCAGCTGGTACTGCTAGGGTGCCACAGCCCAACCTCCCACATTTCCACCACAGATGAAGCTTCATAATGCTGACTCCCCTACTGCTGCTACCTCCACGGTCATCTAAGGCACCGGAGGAAGCAGCAGGGCCTACTGGAACTGCGTCACAATCGCTCGCCATTCATTCCTATTTCTAGCACGCTCTCTTGCCTCTCTCACATCTATCCTCCTATCACCCAGAGCTTTCTTCACACCATCCATCCACCCAAACCTTGGCCTTCCTCTTGTACTTTTCCCATCAACTCTTGCATTCATCACCTTCTTTAGCAGACAACCATTTTCCATTCTCTCAACATGGCCAAACCACCTCAACACAATCATATCCACTCTAGCCGCTAACTCATTTCTTACACCCGTTCTCTCCCTCACCACTTCGTTCCTAACCCTATCTACTCGAGATACACCAGCCATACTCCTTAGACACTTCATCTCAAACACATTCAATTTCTGTCTCTCCATCACTTTCATTCCCCACAACTCCGATCCATACATCACAGTTGGTACAATCACTTTCTCATATAGAACTCTCTTTACATTCATGCCCAACCCTCTATTTTTTTACTACTCCCTTAACTGCCCCCAACACTTTGCAACCTTCATTCACTCTCTGACGTACATCTGCTTCCACTCCACCATTTGCTGCAACAATACACCCCAAGTACTTAAACTGATCCACCTCCTCAAGTAAATCTCCATTCAACATGACATTCAACCTTGCACCACCTTCCCTTCTCGTACATCTCATAACCTTACTCTCTCCCACATTAACTCTCAACTTCCTTCTCTCACACACCCTTCCAAATTCTGTCACTAGTCGGTCAAGCTTCTCTTCTGTGTCTGCAACCAGTACAGTATCATCTGCAAACAACAACTGATTTACCTCCCATTCATGGTCATTCTTGTCTACCAGTTTTAATCCTCGTCCAAGCACTCGAGCATTCACCTCTCTCACCACTCCATCAACATACAAGTTGAACAACCACGGCGACATCACACATCCCTATCTCAGCCCCACTCTCACTGGAAACCAATCACTCACTTCATTTCCTATTCTAATACATGCTTTGCTACCTTTGTAGAAACTTTTCACTGCTTGCAACAACCTTCCACCAACTCCATATAACCTCAACTCTATCATATGCTTTCTCCAGATCCATAAACGCAACATACACCTCCTTACCTTTTGCTAAATATTTCTTGCATATCTGCCTAACTGTAAAAATCTGATTCATACAACCCCTACCTCTTCTAAAACCACCCTGTACTTCCAAGATTGCATTCTCTGTTTTATCCTTAATCCTATTAATCAATACTCTACCATACACTTTTCCAACTACACTCAACAAACTAATACCTCTTGAATTACAACACTCATGCACATCTCCCTTACCCTTATATAGTGGTACAATACATGCACAAACCCAATCTACTGGTACCATTGACAACACAAAACACATATTAAACAATCTCACCAACCATTCAAGTACAGTCACACCCCCTTCCTTCAACATCTCAGCTTTCACACCATCCATACCAGATGCTTTTCCTACTCTCGTTTCATCTAGTGCTCTCCTCACTTCATCTATTGTAATCTCTGTCTCATTCTCATCTCCCATCACTGGTACCTCAACACCTGGATATATATACACACATATATATATACATATATATATATATATATATATATATATATATATATATATATATATATGTGTGTGTGTGTGTGTGTGTGTGTGTGTGTGTGTGTGTGCGTATATATATATATATATATATATATATATATATATATATATATATATATATATATATATATATATATATATATATATATATATTAGATATTTTTGCATATATGTTATGAAAAGTAATCAAAATCCAGATATAAAAAAAAGAAAAAAGCAGGACCCTGTCTCGGGTCCCAGTTCCTAACGGCAGTGGAACAACTGCCCGAGGTGGTGGCCAGTTACACGCCCATGCAGGATATGCTAAAAATCTTTAGACTAGAACAGGCCACCTTTGGAAACTGAACCTTGCAACAGGCAACGTCAGGACCATGTCTAGGGAAGAAGATCTTACTGTGGTATTAGGAAAATCTGAAATGAATAAATTTCGATAAATTCGGATAAAGTGAAAATGGAAAAGCTGGGGAATCTTATATAGAGTTAAAAGACGGCCATATATTTTGCTTCAGAGCTCCTGAAAGGAACACAAAAAAATTTAGTTGCTTTTAATGTTAATAAACTTCTTGCGAGTAACATTGAATGATTCAAAGGTATGTAGCAACAACATCCCATACAAAGGAAGAAGTAGGAAAGTTTTATGAAGCTCTGGATATATCTGTCAAATACATAAAACACAATTTACATTTATTTTAGGGAAGAATCAGCAGTAGGTAAATTTGGAGTAGGCTACAATGAATGATAGACGAGACATGATTGTAGAATTTGCTGAGAGAAACAATCTTAAGATTATGATTACGTTTTTATAGAAAGGCAAATAGAAAATGGAGATAAAGAATCCATCTAGAGAAACGAAAATTAGAATACATTTCATTCTTAGTTTAAAAGTTAAGAGAAAAATGTTTAGTTTAGCAATACAAAATAGGTACTTCCAGCTATAGGATGAAATAT
>NC_090731.1:57635682-57639520 GCF_036898095.1 Palaemon carinicauda
TGTAACCAGCACTACATGTGCAGAGATAAATGTACTAATTTTCCCACTGTAAAATAAATGCATCATTTTTTTAGAGAGTAATTACTACTATGATAAACTTATTACTTTATAAATACTCAGAATAAAAGTACATGATTCATCTTGTCCACCATGTTAGAATTTACACATTAAATTCACCTGCGGAATATAGGCACAAATATTGTATAACCAGCTCTGTGGATTAACCATGATTCCAGCAGAATACAGCTGATTCATTTGCTATTATTATTATTATTATTATTATTATTATTATTATTATTATTATTATTATTATTATTATTATTATTATTATTATTATGATTATTATTATCAGGTTTTATTGAAAGTGATTGTTGCCTCAGTGGTATTAATTTTGTAATTAACTTTTCTCTTGTCCTTGTTATCTTTTTCTCTTCATTGCTGCAATCCGCCAGTAACTGGGAGAGGGACATATTATCATTAGGGAGGTGATGCAGACTATATCATTCACAATTCATCTTTATATATCACAACACACTATGAAAATACAGATAATACTTACAAAGTATGAAACACTATCACTATGTTAGTGTGCACAAAGTAATGCTTAACTCCACGTAATTTATCATTTTTTTTGCATATAAGTGACCATTACTTTGTGCACATTAATATAGTGATAGTGTTTCATACTTTGTACGTATTAGCTGTACTTTTATAGCGTATTGTGATATATTAAAGAAGAATTGTGAATGATATTGTCTGCATCACCTCCCTAATGATATTATGTCCTTTTCCCAGTTAGTAGCGGATTGTAGCAATGAAGAGAAAAAGATAATGACAACAGAAAAATTAACGCCACTGAGGCAGCAATCTCTTTCAATAAAATTTGCCTAAAAGAGGGTATACTCTCGAAATATTATTATTATTATTATTATTATTATTATTATTATTATTATTATTATTATTATTATTATTATTATTATTATTAGTAGTAGTAGTAGTAGTAGTAGTAGTAGTAGTAGTAGTAGTAGTAGTTTGTAAGTATATAAGCAAAAATGCATATATAGACTTTTGTGATTGATAGAGGATATAGCATTAAAATTAGCCCTTTGTTTTCTTGATTGGTCTTTGGCGATGTGATTACGATTCCCACAACTTATTTCTTAGCCCAATCACATCCTAAAAAAATACTTGGTGACGATCATCGTCAGTGAGTTGAGTGGCATTCGTCACAAACGCCCACTGGCAGATCCCAAATTATGGTCACAGTTGTTAGTCAACTTCTTAAGACCTATTGGATTCTTTATTCATGAACAGGATATCAATCTCTGGCTCTGTCGTTCTGCTACATTGTAAATGATGTTTATAAAATTCATTAATTATAAGTATTTTCTCTATCATCCTCGTCAGAAGATTTTGACAGTCTTGCCTATTGTTCCCAGAGACTACGCAGTATTCTTGATGTTTTATTCCGGATATAATAAAATTTCAATGTTTTTTTTTCCCTAAAGATATTGTTGAGTAGGCTCATTCCGCAGTCAGTCTTTGAATATCTTATTTAGAATTGCTATTTATCTTAACTTGGTAATGCCAATAATATTAAGAGTACTCAAGACAATTCCTAAGAAAGCTAGATGTAACCCAAAATACCACACTAAAAAATAAATTTCTAAATACTGTAATTCATAAAAGAATAAATTAGAGTGGCGATAAAATCATGATGGTAATGTTGTGGTGAAACGTATATTTCATAAGAGTTATTATTATTATTATTATTATTATTATTATTATTATTATTATTATTATTATTATTATTATTATTATTATTATTATTATTATTATTATTATTATTATTATTATTAGCTAAGCTATAACCTTAGTTGGAAAAGCATGATGCTATAAACCCAAGGACTCTGGGAAAAATAGCTCAGTGAAGAAAGGAAACAAGGCAATACAAGAGAAGTGGTAACAATAAAAAAATATTTTAACAATAGCATCAATATTGAATTATATCTATCATATATAAATTATAAAAAACCTTTAAATTTCAGTAAGCAAAATATTAATACCCTCTACTTGAAGTTTTGAATAAGCTGTTCACAAAATGTGTTTGGCAAATTGAATAGCAATACAGACAAAAATCACTCTTTACATATTGAATAAATAAAAGGAATTATTTTTTTTTATAAAAAAAAAAATAACAAAATTTGCGACTGTTAAAAAATGAATATACAATTATGACAAAATGTTTCAGGTTCTTAAACACATTAATTGGTTGTTAATTAAGTTTGCCGATAACTTTACATACCAATTGAAGTTTGCCGAAGGGTGAATTATCATAGAAAAATGACAAACATTTAGATGATTACCATAATACGTTTGTATTGTATATGAACTTAGAAAATAAAGGTTGTAATTACACATTGAGCGCTGATAAAATTATTAATATATTGAAGGTAGTAATGAAGAAAAAGGATCCAAATTGGGACGTAATGGCGAGGGTAAATGCAATATGAACACCAAACAATATACATTAATGGAATTACTTCACTCCTTAACTGGTATATTAATTAGTAGTTTGTTTAGATTTGATAATTGAGTATAACCTCAAAGGTCTTTAGACTTATTTTTTCATTATTACTAATCAAATATTTACCAAAAGATATTAGTAGTTTACAGTGAATTCTCAACCATGTTTTGTTACTTTCATTTCAGGTTTTGGGAATTGCACTAGTAATGTTTAATTCATTATAATTGTTATTATCGATAATATTAGTATTATTTTTCTTGTGTTTCCTCGAACATTCTGTTTATTCCATTATTTTTCTTATCAAAATTCCTACTCAGTTTTTGTATGGGAGAAGTCAACATCCTAATTCACCAGGTTTTCAAGTTTTTCGAATTTCTAATCTCTCTCTCTCTCTCTCTCTCTCTCTCTCTCTCTCTCTCTCTCTCTCTCTCTCTCTCTCTCTCTCTCTCTCTCTCTCTCTCTCTCTCTTTTGTATATGATATATATATATATATATATATATATATATATATATATATATATATATATATATATATATATATATATATATATATATATATATATATATATATATATATATATATATATATATATATATATATATATATATATAAATATATATATATATATATATATATATATATATATATATATATATAAATATATTTATATATATATATATATATATATATATTTATATATTATATATATATATACATATATATATATATATATATACTATATATATATATATATATATATATATATATATATATATATATATATATATATATAAATATATACTATATATATAATATATATATATATATATATATATATATATATATACATATATATATATATATATATATATATATATATATATATATTATATATATATCTAACGTCACTATATTTATCTTGATCAAGAGCCACCTTGAGGGGTCTACGGCCCCTATGATTAAAAACCTCCTCTAACTGCATTCAATAAAAATGAACTAATCGCAAATAATCTCGACACAAAGATTGTATGAACGTAGGAGATTACTTAGGGCTATATTAATTTGGAAATTTGTAAGAAAAGTGGGTCCTTGGGTGTTTCCCCCACACACATAGTATACAATGATTTTCTTTTCCATGTGATAAAATGTAAAAACTCACAGAATATTTAATGATTGAGTCGTAGGTAATTTTCTAAGTTTTTTTTTTTTTCAGTTTTGTACAAAAACGATGCTACCTAAAAAGAGATTTTCATTCGTAAAATCCAAAAAAAGCAAATTTGGTGAAATGAAAAATATAGCAGGAATCAGA
>NC_090731.1:57645020-57655020 GCF_036898095.1 Palaemon carinicauda
ACCTCAATACTTTGAAAACGCTTACTGGTCTAGAGAAATAAGAGGCCCCATGTACGATCTTACATGTCCGTAAATCGTCCTTGAAAAAAATCATTAAAGGAACCCAGATCGCAGGCAGGGAAGGTATCTACGACAGATTCAAAATAGCTGAAACTGTGAGCATCACTCTCCAAAACCCAGCATTAAATACTCAGAAAGAGAGGCAATATATACTGGACTCCCCTGTTAAGTAAAAACTAGCCTCGCAGTTAAGTGGGAAGTGATGAAGCGGGCTGTCCTTCAACATCTGAAATCATGCATTCCTCTCTTGGGGTGAAATTCTTTTGTTAGAGAGTACACTCAGGCAAAATGTTCTATCTTATTTCTCTTCCTCTTCCACACACCACCTTTTTTTTTGGGGGGGGGGGAGATTTTATGATATTTATATGAAACAACTACTTCAATCTTATCATCGTTTTTAGAATATTTTATTTTAGTTGTTTAACTCTCTTGCAGTTTATTTATTTCTGTATTTGCTTTTCTCACTAGGTTTTTTTTTTTCGTGTTGGAGCCCTTGGGCTTATAGCAATATAATAATAATAATAATAATAATAATAATAATAATAATAATAATAATAATAATAATACTGCATTATTGTATGTATGTTTGTACGTGTGTATATGGTACGTATATTTAAGCATATTCTCAATCAATTTATGTGAAATTTTGAAATATGTCATTTTTTTTTTATTTCTTATAACCTTTGAAATGCATTTGTTACATTAATTAATCGTGATTTTAGGTGAACCCTTATTTATAAATGGAATTTGTAAATCTAACGTAAATCAGTAATCAGTTGATATACACGTAGTATTGTGGATGTAATGCTGCAGTGTTTAAAATATATTAAATATTTAACCAGCATTTCTTTACCCAAGGTTCGACCTCGATAATCTGATGGAACTACAGGAAACATGTTGATGCTACTATGGGAGTCTCCTTCAATCATTACATGTGTTGTATGTATATATGTATACAAACAAATGCTTTTTACGCGTTATGTACACCCCACTCGCACACACAAACATACAAAATACTCACACACACACTCACACCCACCTCACACAAACATACAATACGCACACACACACACCCCCCCCACACACACACACACATATATATATATATATATAGTATATATATATATATATATATATATATATATATAATATATATATATATATAAACACACACACAACACACATATATATATTATATATATATATATAAATATATATATATATATATATATATATATATATATATATATATATATATATATTTATATGTATATATATATATATATATATATATATATATATATATATATATATATATATATATATATACTGCATATATATATATATATATATATATATATATATATATATATATATATATATATATATATATATATATATATATATATATATATATATATTTATATATATGTGTGTGTGGTTGTGTTTGTGGGTAAGTGAGTGTGTGTGTGTTGGTGTGTAGTATTGTGGATTCATTTAAATATTATGTTTATTTCCATCAGTGCTTTCTCAATAAATATATAACCGACAAAAATAAACGTACAATACATAGTTTATTTTCATCAATATTTTTATTGCGTAGTCCAGTGAACACTAAAATGATTATCATTCCACCACTATCATCTTTTCGAAAGTTACAAATATGCTTCATATCTTTTATTTTCAAGCAAAGCTCACAATCATTACCTTACAATATTGCTAAATAATCATATAACATCACACTATTGAGAATTTTAATTTACAATTAAATTATTTGAGCTCTGAAATCGCTTGAAAATGTCAGAGCCCGCTTTAGTTCAGTCTCGTGAAATGTCATGTTATTGACTAATTCTTCTTCTGGTACCCAAAGAGGAATGCACCGAGAAGGTGAAACCTGCGTTACCTCATTAAGGATTCTGGGATGCGTAATATTATTGCGTTTATTGCCTTAGTTTTATACGTTCCAATTAGGAAAAAAGTTAACCTAAAGGCCTGCTACTGATGAGTATATGGGCTAGGCAATGATAGTGAGTAAGCTACGTATAATCCGTTATTCTGAGAGAGAGAGAGAGAGAGAGAGAGAGAGAGGAGAGAGAGAGAGAGAGAGAGAGAGAGAGAGAGAGAGAGAGAGAATGTTATGGATCCTGATTGTAAAATAAAGGAATACATTAGTGATTTCGGAAATAAAAACTAAACAAAGAATAATCACAAAATACCTTTAGAAGAAGAAATATGTGAAGAAGGAGAAAAAGAGGCACCAGGGAAAAATAAAAATTTAGATACAGTTATGTGAGCTACATTTCAAAGTCAAGCAATAACCTCAAAATACTTGGAGAAAGAGACGTAATGGAAGATGAAGAGTAAACTGAGGAAGAAGAAGAAGAAGAAGAAGAAGAAGAAGAAGAAATAGATGAGGTTGGTTGACTGGGGGTTATAAATCTATCGGCTTCGTGGCAACCTCGTCTTTCCTTGTCACTTCCAAGTGAGCCCTACGCATCGCATTCTCGTCAGGTTTTCAATATCTTTATCAAAATGGGAATTCCTTCAATATCAATTGAATTATCGCCTGTATTTGCAAGGACTCTGTTTTTCGTTTCTTTTCCCGCCTGGTGATGTCCTATTTTGCATTTTCAAAAGAATTTATACTACAGTCTATTACGGATGTGAGGATTCCTCCCGCTAGAAAATTCAACGTTATTTTTCCATATTGAGGCACAATGTTTTATATACACAGCTGTACACATAATATATCCATCTATTTTTATGGGTACTCATATATTCTTAAATATGCTTTTATATATTTACAATAACTCATGACCAAGCAAACAAAAGTGCCTTTCAATATTTGTCGAAAAAATAAATTCTTTCTTGATAACGTAAGTGATGAAAATTTTACTTCAGAAAGAACGCACAAGAAAGAGTTACAAAAAAAAAGAAAAAAAAATGGGACCAAGTGGACGTAAACATCTATAGCATATTCACCAACGCTTTGGGAATGGCATTGATTCAATAATTATGATTGATGGTGGAACGTTCAAGTAGCGAGACGGGAGAGAAGCAGTCTAGTGAAAATGGTGTTCTCTCTCTCTCTCTCTCTCTCTCTCTCTCTCTCTCTCTCTCTCTCTCTCTCTCTCTCTCTCTCTCTCTTTGTTTTTCTTGCTAACCAAGGATAATATATCTATTTTATGGGCTGCAATATTGCAAGAGCCCGTGTCTGGACGGAATAGCCAGGCAATTTACAATTGCATATGGACAAAAGAAAATAGAAATAAATCCACCAAGAAATGTTTTATTTCTATTGCTCATCGGTATTTGCAAAGAAAAGCCATAATATTGCAAAAAAACTCGCATTAAGGGATATTTATCACACTTTAAAAAAGATTTCAATTCAGATAAAGTGTAATAAGATTTCATGGGTAAAATGGTTTGTGGGAAGCGTCTGCAAAGTAGGATGGATAATAATAATTTGTGTCATTCGATATATATAAATCCTCAGAATTACGTATTATTTTTCATAAGAGAAATATGATTAATCATTTTGCCACTTCTTTTCCATTGATAAATCAATTAACATTAACGCCCACCCACATTCTCTCCCTCTCTCTCTCTCTCTCTCTCTCTCTCTCTCTCTCTCTCTCTCTCTCTCTCTCTCTCTCTTGCTTCTTCAACTTCCCAACTTTGACTGGCAGCTGGTATAAGAAAGAATTGTTTCATAGACGGAGGTCTCTTAAGTCAACACAAAAACTAATTTGTTTGTTTACGTTTTCCTCTTGGAGAGATGAAAGGCTAACAATGCCTGAAGACGATTTTTCTCCGATCTTTTTCTTTCCCATCTCGGTAGTTTTCGGATGCTTTAGCGCATAATGTATCAAGGGCCGTGATAAACAAATACAGAGTTCTTTATACATCTTACATATGCCTTCATCTTAATGGAGAAAATATACGGGTAAATTTGGAATTTGTTTCCCCCAGTTTATACAGAATCACAAAACTAAAGTAAAAATGATTTTGTTTTAGTATATCAACGATGATTTAAAATAATATAAATAAAAAAAAAAAAAAAAAAAAAAAAACAAGAAGAAAGCTATCAACATATGTTTGAAAAAATTAACGAACATATTTTCTCCCAAAATGCTAATCAAATGCTTTCATTGACAAAGCTATAATAGAGATGATATCAGGAATAATATAAATATTATTATTCCTGTAAAATATAAGAATTATATCAATATATGGATTTATATAGTTCATTTACATTAGCACACTAAATTGTTTCCTCTATTGAGAATCTCGTATTCCACTTTGAAATTTGCACATGAAAATATTATCCTGAAGAATTGACATATTCATTTTTAAATCACAAATAAATATGAAGCTTTTCAGATGTATTGTGCAGTAAAAAAAAAAAAAAAAAAAAAAAAAAAAAAAAAAAAAAAAAAAAAAAAAAAAAAAAAAAAAAAAAAAAAAAAAAAGGAGTCTTTATTGCTGAATACCAAGGTTACAGGCAAAAATAGTTCGATTTCTGATAATCATAAAAAAAGAATATTAATGGACTATAATCCCTGGATTAATTTATCGTTCCATATATACAACCTCAAAAATTGCTAATATTTATGAGTCCATCATAATATATAACCTATTAAACTGTATGCGTAGATGGTTTAAAAAATCATGAAAAGTATTCTTGATTGGTTATCCTTATAGCAAGAATAATAAAATGCCTCTTATTATTTGTACTCCAAAAGGCAAATAAATGGATTTAGACAAGTGCGCATGCAAATATAGATATGCACATTTTCATACATACGTACACTAATGTATTAGATACACACACACAAACACACACACATATACATATGTATATATATATATATATATATATATATATATATATATATATATATAATATATATATATATATATATATATATATATATATTATTATTATTATTACTATCCAAGCTACAACCCTAATTGGAAAAGCAAGATGCTATAAGCCCAGGGGCTCCAATAGGGAAAAATAGCCCAGTGAGGAAAGGAAATAAGGAAATAAATAACTGAAGAAAACAAATTAACAATAAATCATTCTAAAAAAAGTAATGTCAAAAGAGATATATCATATATAAACTATTAACAACGTCAACAACAAAAATGTCATATATAAACTATAAAAAGACTCATGTCCGTCTGGTCAACAAAAAAGCATTTGCTCCAACTTTAAACTTTTGAAGTTCTACTGATTCAACAACCCGATTAGGAAGATCATTCCACAACTTGGTAACAGCTGGAATAAAACTTCTAGCGTACTGCGTAATATTAACCCTCATGATGGAGAAGGCCTGGCTATTAGAATTAACTGCCTGCCTAGTATTACGAACAGGATAGAATTGTCCAGGGAGATCTGAATGTAAAGGATGGTCAGAGTTATGAAAAATCTTATGCAACATGCATAATGAACTAATTGATCGACGGTGCCAGAGATTAATATCTAGATCAGGAATAAGAAATTTAATAGACCGTAAGTTTCTGTCCAACAAATTAAGATGAGAATCAGCAGCTGAAGACCAGACCGGAGAACAATACTCAAAACAAGGTAGAATAAAAGAATTAAAACACTTCTTCAGAATAGATTGATCACCGAATATCTTAAAAGACTTTCTCAATAAGCCAATTTTTTGTGCAATTGAAGAAGACACAGACCTTATATGTTTCTCAAAAGTAAATTTGCTGTCAAGAATCACGCCTAAAATTTTGAAAGAGTCATACAATTTTAAAGAAACATTATCAATACTGAGATCCGGATGTTGAGGAGCCACCGTCCTTGACCTACTTACAATCATACTTTGAGTTTTGTTAGGATTTAACTTCATACCCCATAATTTGCACCATGCACTAATTTTAGCTAAATCTCTATTAAGGGATTCACCAACCCCAGATCTACATTCAGGGGATTGAATTGATGCAAAGAGAGTAGCATCATCTGCATATGCAACAAGCTTATTTTCTAGGCCAAACCACATGTCATGTGTATATAGTATGAAAAGTAATGGGCCAAGAACACTACCCTGTGGAACACCGGATATCAAATTCCTATACTCACTATGGTGCCCATCAACAACAACTCTTTGAGATCTACTACTTAAAAAATCAATAATAATGCTAAGAAACGACCCACCCACTCCCAACTGTTTCAGTTTGAAAACAAGGGCCTCATGATTAACACGGTCAAAGGCATCACTAAAATCAAGGCCAATCATACGAACTTCCCGACCACAATCAAGGGATTTCTGTACTGCATTGGAGATTGTAAGAAGGGCATCACATGCTCCAAGGCCTTTCCGAAAACCAAATTGCAAACTAGGGAATAGATGATTACCTTCAGCAAACCTATTAAGACGTTTTGCCAGAAGACGTTCAAAAACTTTAGATAATATGGGAGTTATGGAAATTGGGCGGTAATCAGTGGGACTTGAGCTACCACAAACACATTTACATAGAGGAGTAACATTACCAACTTTGACTGGCAGCTGGTATAAGAAAGAATTGTTTCATAGACGGAGGTCTCTTAAGTCAACACAAAAACTAATTTGTTTGTTTACGTTTTCCTCTTGGAGAGATGAAAGACTAACAATGCCTGAAGACGATTTTTCTCCGATCTTTTTCTTTCCCATCTCGGTAGTTTTCGGATGCTTTAGCGCATAATGTATCAAGGGCCGTGATAAACAAATACAGAGTTCTTTATACATCTTACATATATATATATATATATATATATATATATATATATATATATATATATATATATATATATATATATATATATACATATATATATATATATATATATATATATATATATATATATATATATATATATATATATATATATATATATATATATATATATATGTATATATATATATATATATATATATATATATATATGTGTGTGTGTGTGTGTGTGTGTGTGTGTGTTTGTATGTTAAATACACACACACAAATATATATATATATATATATATATATATATATATATATATATATATATATATATATATATATATATATATATACATATATATATACAGACGTGTATTCAGTATATTCATATATATGTCCCAAGCCATGCATAAAAAATATGTAGATGCATATGTTAGTTTCCTGCAGTATGATTATTTGCTATTTCAAGAACAATATTCCTGTTATAAATTGATGTGCGAGGTCACTTATAGGTGGCATGTCTTAAGTCGCATGAGTGAGAGGAGTGACATTGGAGGTTTCCACAAATCTATTAGATTCAGCATATATATATATATATATATATATATATATATATATATATATATATATATATATATATATATATATATATATATATATATATATATATTTGTCTTTGAGTGTGTACGCATGAAAACAACGACTTTGTACCAACTATGTGGCACACAATTGTACATAATTATGTTGTATATATTATGCTTGTATCTGCGCTCTTCCCTCGCACTAAAAAGAACCTGAATGATCATGTCTCCGTTTTGCTTTGTAACGTTGTCTGTCCCTCGAACAGGTCATGTCCTGTTGCCTTGAGGTTTTGTATATAAAGAAGTGTGCTCCTTAATAAAACTCAGTAGATTGCATCCTGCCTTTGAGTTAACAACTCCTCTCTCGGCCCGTCACATTGGTGACCCCGGAAGTCGACTCGCTCCCACTGCCTTCCACCCCCACCTCCCTCGCCCCTCCATCGTTGGTACTATGACGGAGACAGACTCTACTCCAGCAGTTGGCGCCGCCTCATTGAAACTTTCACCGTTCGCCACCGGAGAAGCGTTTGCTTGGTTTCAGCGCTCAGAAGTCCAGTTTCGTATCAGGGGCGTGACTCGCTCAACCACCAAAGCGGATTATGTTCTCGCGGCGATACCCGAGGACACCTTCCCAGAAATATCCGACTGGCTTTGTGAACAAGGAGACACCCCAATAGCGTATGAAGCCCTCAAAACATACCTTCTGCAGCAGTACTCGCCGTCACCAGCCGCCCGTATAGCAAAGCTTTTTCAGCTCTCGCAACAACCGTTTGAGGGACCAAAGGGTTTCGCTTGCCCTCAGGGAAATGACCAGTATCGCTCGCCTTCAACCTGCCGCAGACGGCTCTCCTCGTGAGGTGAACCTACTTCGTGCCCTTTGGATACGCCGTTTACCCGAACCTGTACACGCTGCCATACCCGATGTCGATAGTTTACCCATAAAGGACTTGATGACCAAAGCCGACGCCCTTATGGACGGCCACTTCAAGACCTCCATCAACGCCTCCACCCCGGAAGAAGAGGATGCCTATTCAACGTCAACCGAAGCTGACATGAATGCCGTAGGACATACGCGCCTACCCCGTGACGTGCCGAAGCGGCGACAAAGCCGCCCACCACCCAATAATCGCTCCCGCCCCAACGAACGACTTCTACAGCCACTTACTACCTCCCATCCGCCGCAGTTTTGCTACTACCACTGCAGATTTGGGGCGACCGCGAAGAAATGTGCCAAGGATTGTCAGTGGCCAAAAAACGTGTAAGTAGGCCATCGCTTGTGGCGGTGGCCTCCCATGTTTCTAATCTTTTCTTTTTACAGGATGCAGGAACGGGCGTGCGATTTTTGGTAGACACGGGTGCTTGTCGTTCTCTTTTGCCAAGGAAACTCTTCAAGGCACGACGTAGTCTGTCTACATCTGCTGACGTCCGCTTAGTAGCTGCCAACGGATCTGCGATACCCACCTACGGTTACGAGAACCTCACATTATCGTTCGGAAACAGTAAATTCAATTGGAAGTTTCTCGTTGCTGACGTCACAATGCCAATCCTCGGTGCGGATTTCCTCTCTCATTTCCACCTTCTGGTCGATGTCGCCCACCGACGATTGGTCAACGCAGACTCGTACTTGTCGACACCTCTTCAACCCGCCCCCTCTAACCTCGCTCTCCACATCAGCACACCCACGGATGCCTACGCCCACCTCCTCACATCGTACCAGGAAGTTTTCCGTCCAGAACTTCGCCAAACGCCCACGGTTCCTGCCAAGCACGGTATTTATCACCATATCAAGACGACGGGACCCCCAGTCTTCGCAAAATTCAGACGTCTGGCACCGGAACGATTGGCAGTCGCTAAACAGACGTTCGCCGAAATGGAGAAAATGGGCCTTTGCCAAAAGGCCTCCAGCCCATGGTCGTCACCCTTACACATCGTTCTGAAGAAAGACGGCTGAACATGCAAACAGAACCGGATCACTACCCCCTCCAAAACATTGCCGATGTGACCTCCTACCTGCACAAAGCGAAGGTTTTCTCTACGCTCGACCTCCTGAAGGGGTATTATCAGGTGCCTATGAACCCAGAAGACACCCCCAAGACCGCCATCACCACTCCGTTTGGTACATACACCTTCAATTACTCCTGTTTTGGCCTTCGTAATGCTGGGGCAACGTTTCAACGTCTCATGGATGGCATCTTAGGGGACCTCCCTTTCTGTGTATGTTATGTGGACGACATACTTGTGTTCTCCTCCTCAAAAGAGGAACACCTCCGTCACCTACGCATCGTGCTCGACCGCCTGCAACAAAACGGCCTTGTAGTCCGGTACGACAAGTGTACCTTTGGCGCCAACGAAGTGTCGTTCTTAGGGCACCGTATCACTCCTGAAGGAGTCCATCCCCTCCCTGAAAAGGTAGCAGCCGTTCAGAACTTCCCCGCGCCCTCGACCGTCAAAGCTCTGCAAGAATTCTTGGGCATGATCAACTATTATCACCGTTTTCTGCCAGCCATTGCCGCCACTCTTGCTCCCCTCTACGCCTCCCTCAAGGGCAAGCCAAAGGACCTGAAGTGGGCTCCCCTTCAAGAAGCAGCCTTCTGCAATGCAAAGAAGGCCCTATCAACTGCTGCGGCTCTCACTTTTCC
>NC_090731.1:57667520-57670020 GCF_036898095.1 Palaemon carinicauda
AATTATAATGAATTAAACATTACTAGTGCAATTCCCAAAACCTGAAATGAAAGTAACAAAACATGGTTGAGAATTCACTGTAAACTACTAATATCTTTTGGTAAATATTTGATTAGTAATAATGAAAAAATAAGTCTAAAGACCTTTGAGGTTATACTCAATTATCAAATCTAAACAAACTACTAATTAATATACCAGTTAAGGAGTGAAGTAATTCCATTAATGTATATTGTTTGGTGTTCATATTGCATTTACCCTCGCCATTACGTCCCAATTTGGATCCTTTTTCTTCATTACTACCTTCAATATATTAATAATTTTATCAGCGCTCAATGTGTAATTACAACCTTTATTTTCTAAGTTCATATACAATACAAACGTATTATGGTAATCATCTAAATGTTTGTCATTTTTCTATGATAATTCACCCTTCGGCAAACTTCAATTGGTATGTAAAGTTATCGGCAAACTTAATTAACAACCAATTAATGTGTTTAAGAACCTGAAACATTTTGTCATAATTGTATATTCATTTTTTAACAGTCGCAAATTTTGTTATTTTTTTTTTTATAAAAAAAAATAATTCCTTTTATTTATTCAATATGTAAAGAGTGATTTTTGTCTGTATTGCTATTCAATTTGCCAAACACATTTTGTGAACAGCTTATTCAAAACTTCAAGTAGAGGGTATTAATATTTTGCTTACTGAAATTTAAAGGTTTTTTATAATTTATATATGATAGATATAATTCAATATTGATGCTATTGTTAAAATATTTTTTTATTGTTACCACTTCTCTTGTATTGCCTTGTTTCCTTTCTTCACTGAGCTATTTTTCCCAGAGTCCTTGGGTTTATAGCATCATGCTTTTCCAACTAAGGTTATAGCTTAGCTAATAATAATAATAATAATAATAATAATAATAATAATAATAATAATAATAATAATAATAATAATAATAATAATAATAATAATAATAATAATAATAATAATAATAACTCTTATGAAATATACGTTTCACCACAACATTACCATCATGATTTTATCGCCACTCTAATTTATTCTTTTATGAATTACAGTATTTAGAAATTTATTTTTTAGTGTGGTATTTTGGGTTACATCTAGCTTTCTTAGGAATTGTCTTGAGTACTCTTAATATTATTGGCATTACCAAGTTAAGATAAATAGCAATTCTAAATAAGATATTCAAAGACTGACTGCGGAATGAGCCTACTCAACAATATCTTTAGGGAAAAAAAAACATTGAAATTTTATTATATCCGGAATAAAACATCAAGAATACTGCGTAGTCTCTGGGAACAATAGGCAAGACTGTCAAAATCTTCTGACGATGATAGAGAAAATACTTATAATTAATGAATTTTATAAACATCATTTACAATGTAGCAGAACGACAGAGCCAGAGATTGATATCCTGTTCATGAATAAAGAATCCAATAGGTCTTAAGAAGTTGACTAACAACTGTGACCATAATTGGGATCTGCCAGTGGGCGTTTGTGACGAATGCCACTCAACTCACTGACGATGATCGTCACCAAGTATTTTTTTAGGATGTGATTGGGCTAAGAAATAAGTTGTGGGAATCGTAATCACATCGCCAAAGACCAATCAAGAAAACAAAGGGCTAATTTTAATGCTATATCCTCTATCAATCACAAAAGTCTATATATGCATTTTTGCTTATATACTTACAAACTACTACTACTACTACTACTACTACTACTACTACTACTACTACTACTAATAATAATAATAATAATAATAATAATAATAATAATAATAATAATAATAATAATAATAATAATAATAATAATAATATTTCGAGAGTATACCCTCTTTTAGGCAAATTTTATTGAAAGAGATTGCTGCCTCAGTGGCGTTAATTTTTCTGTTGTCATTATCTTTTTCTCTTCATTGCTACAATCCGCTACTAACTGGGAAAAGGACATAATATCATTAGGGAGGTGATGCAGACAATATCATTCACAATTCTTCTTTAATATATCACAATACGCTATAAAAGTACAGCTAATACGTACAAAGTATGAAACACTATCACTATATTAATGTGCACAAAGTAATGGTCACTTATATGCAAAAAAAATGATAAATTACGTGGAGTTAAGCATTACTTTGTGCACACTAACATAGTGATAGTGTTTCATACTTTGTAAGTATTATCTGTATTTTCATAGTGTGTTGTGATATATAAAGATGAATTGTGAATGATATAGTCTGCATCACCTCCCTAATGATAATATGTCCCTCTCCCAGTTACTGGCGGATTGCAGCAATGAAGAGAAAAAGATAACAAGGACAAGAGAAAAGTTAATTACAAAATTAATACCACTGAGGCAACAATCACTTTCAATAAAACCTGATAATAATAATCATAATAATAATAATAATAATAATAATAATAATAATAATAATAATAATAATAATAATAATAATAATAATAATAATAGCAAATGAAT
>NC_090731.1:57675020-57679144 GCF_036898095.1 Palaemon carinicauda
ATTAATGAAAAGGAAAGAAAAATAAACCTAATAATTGTTTATATTTGCTGTTTGAATGTAAATATAAAATGATGTCTTATTTCATGCACACACTTATTTTCCTCTATTACCAATCAAGACCCAAAACTTTTGTTTTTAATAAAATGAACTGAAAAATAAACCCAAGAAATTTTTAAGTTTGCTGTTTGAATGTAAAAATAAAATGATGTTTTATTTCATCAACATACTTATTCTTCTTTATTACCTTAAAATGAAGGGCAAAACAAATTTTTTCTGTTTGCAGTTTTAATGTAAAAATAAAATGATTTCTTATTTCAACACACTTTTTTTCTCTATTACCTTAAAATCAACAGCCTAAAAACTTTTCATGTTTGCTGCTTTTAATGTTAAAATAAAATGCTTTCTTAATACTTGTACATATTTCATGTCTGCTATTTATATGTAAATCAAATGCTTTTTTATTGAAACTAAAATAAAGGGCAACAAAAAATACAAACGAAAAAGATACGTTTCTTCTCCTCAATGCAATGGTGTCTCTGACAGAAAGCATTGTTGTCTCTTCCGAACCCAATCCAAGAATGTCCTCGGGTTGGAGAAGCCCCGTTTTTATATGGAGTGGCCAATTCGTGAACTGGCGTGAACTGGCGTGACCAATGCGGAAACGATGCGGAATGATGAGTGAACTCGCGTGAACGTCGCGTGAACGATGCGCGAACTGGAGTGAACTGGTCGTGAACAGTGCGCGAAAAACACCAGTGCGTGCCAAAAAGTGGCACGCACTGGCGCGCATCAATGCGTGCCAGTGCGTGGCAAAAATGCGCGCAAGTGTCAGGGGGGCTTTAGTCTCATGTCCCGGAGAAATACTTACTATCTACTCTAACTACGTATATTCATTAACAATCTGTATTGGTTCGTCCATAACTATTATTTTCTCTCTGCATTTTCATTGACCATTATCTTAATTTTACTCATATTCATTTTCAGTCCTATATCTGTGTTTTTGTAAAGTTTATCCAGTTTATTACTATGAAATCTCCTCCATCTTTTATTAAAACAATTGTTTGGCCAACGTCGCTTGGTGCGTTTCCTGTTTTCATGCCTTTTAATGATTACTTTTCTTTTTCTGATGTTAGTTTTGGTACCTGGTCAATTGTTTTATGTTTTATATTGGTAAAATTATTTCTTATGTCACTATTGTATACAATTGTATAGAAAACCTCTGCAATTATTATCACTTGGTCTCTATCGTTTATCATATTTTTATTTTCATCCTTTTTAATGCAAACATTTGTTGGCACCTTGTTCCAAGTATTCTTTTATTTAGTATGATGCTTCATCCTACTTCTCAGGGTTTCCTCAATTTTAATCTGATTATATTTACTAAAGTCTTGGGGTTTTACTTTGTTTATTGTTTTTGATAGTTCTGCTAATTCTATTTCATTTATCTTGAACTTTACCCTCATTTATTTTTTTTTATTATTGGGGTATGGTCTTTTATGATAATTTTTCTTGATCTTGTCAAGGAACCACCTATCTCTTATGGTGATTCCAATGCAAATTTGGTTGAATTAATGTTCATTTATTCTTTAACTGCTTATATTTCATCCTATAGCTGGAAGTACCTATTTTGTATTGCTAAACTAAACATTTTTCTCTTAACTTTTAAACTAAGAATGAAATGTATTCTAATTTTCGTTTCTCTAGATGGATTCTTTATCTCCATTTTCTATTTGCCTTTCTATAAAAACGTAATCATAATCTTAAGATTGTTTCTCTCAGCAAATTCTACAATCATGTCTCGTCTATCATTCATTGTAGCCTACTCCAAATTTACCTACTGCTGATTCTTCCCTAAAATAAATGTAAATTGTGTTTTATGTATTTGACAGATATATCCAGAGCTTCATAAAACTTTCCTACTTCTTCCTTTGTATGGGATGTTGTTGCTACATACCTTTGAATCATTCAATGTTACTCGCAAGAAGTTTATTAACATTAAAAGCAACTAAATTTTTTTGTGTTCCTTTCAGGAGCTCTGAAGCAAAATATATGGCCGTCTTTTAACTCTATATAAGATTCCCCAGCTTTTCCATTTTCACTTTATCCGAATTTATCGAAATTTATTCATTTCAGATTTTCCTAATACCACAGTAAGATCTTCTTCCCTAGACATGGTCCTGACGTTGCCTGTTGCAAGGTTCAGTTTCCAAAGGTGGCCTGTTCTAGTCTAAAGATTTTTAGCATATCCTGCATGGGCGTGTAACTGGCCACCACCTCGGGCAGTTGTTCCACTGCCGTTAGGAACTGGGACCCGAGACAGGGTCCTGCTTTTTTCTTTTTTTTATATCTGGATTTTGATTACTTTTCATAACATATATGCAAAAATATCTAATATATATATATATATATATATACGCACACACACACACACACACACACACACACATATATATATATATATATATATATATGTATATATATATGTGTGTATATATATCCAGGTGTTGAGGTACCAGTGATGGGAGATGAGAATGAGACAGAGATTACAATAGATGAAGTGAGGAGAGCACTAGATGAAACGAGAGTAGGAAAAGCATCTGGTATGGATGGTGTGAAAGCTGAGATGTTGAAGGAAGGGGGTGTGACTGTACTTGAATGGTTGGTGAGATTGTTTAATATGTGTTTTGTGTTGTCAATGGTACCAGTAGATTGGGTTTGTGCATGTATTGTACCACTATATAAGGGTAAGGGAGATGTGCATGAGTGTTGTAATTCAAGAGGTATTAGTTTGTTGAGTGTAGTTGGAAAAGTGTATGGTAGAGTATTGATTAATAGGATTAAGGATAAAACAGAGAATGCAATCTTGGAAGTACAGGGTGGTTTTAGAAGAGGTAGGGGTTGTATGAATCAGATTTTTACAGTTAGGCAGATATGCAAGAAATATTTAGCAAAAGGTAAGGAGGTGTATGTTGCGTTTATGGATCTGGAGAAAGCATATGATAGAGTTGAGGTTATATGGAGTTGGTGGAAGGTTGTTGCAAGCAGTGAAAAGTTTCTACAAAGGTAGCAAAGCATGTATTAGAATAGGAAATGAAGTGAGTGATTGGTTTCCAGTGAGAGTGGGGCTGAGATAGGGATGTGTGATGTCGCCGTGGTTGTTCAACTTGTATGTTGATGGAGTGGTGAGAGAGGTGAATGCTCGAGTGCTTGGACGAGGATTAAAACTGGTAGACAAGAATGACCATGAATGGGAGGTAAATCAGTTGTTGTTTGCAGATGATACTGTACTGGTTGCAGACACAGAAGAGAAGCTTGACCGACTAGTGACAGAATTTGGAAGGGTGTGTGAGAGAAGGAAGTTGAGAGTTAATGTGGGAGAGAGTAAGGTTATGAGATGTACGAGAAGGGAAGGTGGTGCAAGGTTGAATGTCATGTTGAATGGAGATTTACTTGAGGAGGTGGATCAGTTTAAGTACTTGGGGTGTATTGTTGCAGCAAATGGTGGAGTGGAAGCAGATGTACGTCAGAGAGTGAATGAAGGTTGCAAAGTGTTGGGGGCAGTTAAGGGAGTAGTAAAAAAATAGAGGGTTGGGCATGAATGTAAAGAGAGTTCTATATGAGAAAGTGATTGTACCAACTGTGATGTATGGATCGGAGTTGTGGGGAATGAAAGTGATGGAGAGACAGAAATTGAATGTGTTTGAGATGAAGTGTCTAAGGAGTATGGCTGGTGTATCTCGAGTAGATAGGGTTAGGAACGAAGTGGTGAGGGAGAGAACGGGTGTAAGAAATGAGTTAGCGGCTAGAGTGGATATGATTGTGTTGAGGTGGTTTGGCCATGTTGAGAGAATGGAAAATGGTTGTCTGCTAAAGAAGGTGATGAATGCAAGAGTTGATGGGAAAAGTACAAGAGGAAGGCCAAGGTTTGGGTGGATGGATGGTGTGAAGAAAGCTCTGGGTGATAGGAGGATAGATGTGAGAGAGGCAAGAGAGCGTGCTAGAAATAGGAATGAATGGCGAGCGATTGTGACGCAGTTCCAGTAGGCCCTGCTGCTTCCTCCGGTGCCTTAGATGACCGTGGAGGTAGCAGCAGTAGGGGAGTCAGCATTATGAAGCTTCATCTG
>NC_090731.1:57687144-57694644 GCF_036898095.1 Palaemon carinicauda
TAATTTAAGCAGTTCATATCTATACTTCACCTGAATTGGTCATCCGACCAAACCAGCTCCACTCCTATGATGGAGATGTTTAACTCTGTTGTTTTTAGAGAATGAATACTTTTTAAAGCTAATAAGATGAACTTCCTTATCCAGACTTAACATCTTAAACAACACATACTCAATGTGTGCTTATAAAAGTAGCACACTAATAAATGGTGGCAGCGGTTAAACTCTACGAATCAGAGAAAGATCTTCAAGTAATTATAATAATAAACTCTAAGAATTAGAGGAAGATCTTCAAGACATCAAAATAAAGCTGTAAAAACCAGAGAAAGATTTTCAAGAACTCAACGTTAATATATCTACAATTTTGACTAAGTAACATAGTCCATCGAAATCTATAACATTTGATGAATGTTATACATATACATACAAACTGATGAACTGGATCTTCAATCAACATCCTAGGAAACCCAAGGACTGACGTTCAACGCTTACAAAACATATCCAGGAAGCACTACATTCAACGGAAACTCGAACGATACATCGCTAACAAAACATCAAGAGAGAGAGAGAGAGGATGTGACGACATCACGCAGAACCATATATAAGCTAAGTACAAATTTTTAAATTCATTCCAGTTTGGGCAGTGAAGTGTAGTTATCACGAGTCGTTAGTCGATTATTACTGGGGTGAGTGGTTTGCTAATCTTTTATTTTCCTTTCATTAAAGGAAACTGTGTTCAACTCCGAATTCTCATATAGAATTTTTTCTCTCTTTGTGCTAATTCCTTTTTCTTTCAGAAATTTACAGGAAATATCTTTGTGTTCGGTTTTCTTTCAGAAATTCTCGGGAAATGTCTTGAGATTAGTAACATTGTTTGGGGATTTTTGTTATACATATGCGTTTACGCAGTGGACGTCTGTTTTCATATAGATATTTTGATAGAATTGCAAGGGGTCGAAGAGATAGGAAAAGAAATACAGCAGTCATGACTCCCCCTGTGAGCCCTACCCCTGGACCTAGTGGCGTAGGCCTGACTAATCCTCCCCCAATTGTGACGCTTGTAAATGCCAGGTCAGCAATCCTTCCTTTTCAGGGTCGAGTCAATGGGTTCTTGCCACAAAATGTGGAGTCATGGATTTCATCCGTCGATGCCCATTTAAATGCCAAACAAATCGTAGACCCTTTTGTACAATTACAAGAAGCTAAAAGTTTTATAGATTTTTCTAAGGGGGATGCGAGTGCGTATTTAAGAGGTGTTTCATTTCAAGAAGCAGTTACCTGGGATGATTTTAAAGTTAGGTTACGCGCGGTCTATGGTGGTGAAGAAGCCTTGGATGTAGTATTAACATTAAGAAATACACTTAATCAAGCCACTATGAATCGGCTTAATGTTATTGAGAGAGCAGCTCTCATAGCTTATAGGCTTAATGAATATCAGGATATTTCAGGTAATTCCACTTGGGTTACTAGAGATAACATCTCCGTGAAAGACTTTTTACGATTGATGTATTTAACTTGCATGACACTTATGTTGCCTGAAGCTTTAGTGCGGTGTTTTGATAAAAAGTTAACGCCTGCAAGTACGGAATTGGATGTATATAAACAGATAAAAAAACACATGTCTAAGTGTCCAGATCTCGATCCCGTGTTAACTCAAGTTTTTGCAAAGAATGAAACGAAGCCACAAACAGTGAACGTAGTTAATAGTCAAGTAGCGGGAATGACGCGTTACAATTTCAAACGTCAAGGTCACTTAAGCGCGGACTGCAGAACGAAATTATGCTCAATTCATAATAGTTCGACACATTCATGCAATCAATGTTACTCGCGTAAGACACAACAGAATCCCAGAAATACACAGTCAATTCCACAGTCAGTTCCATATGGAAATAAAAAGAAAAATCCTCATTTTAACAATAAGAAGAAACAACCAAATGTCAATGCAGTTCAGAGTCCAAAGCAAACAAACATTTCTTCGAATATCGCTGAGCCTGGGTCGTCAAACCAGACCTCGCAAGGTCAGACTAATTTTCAGAATGTGCAGAGCAAAGCAAATACCACATAGTTAACTCCAGAGGGGAAGAGAGTGATGTTGGGTCAAGGTCATTCGTGTCAACATCAATAGTATTGAATAATCAATTTAATGTTTTATCAGATAATTGTGAGGCAATAGATTTTCCTATGAAACATACGGCCGAATTAAGTAAAACAGTGCATGCTCCCGTAGATTTGCAACGAATTCATACAATAATAAGCCAAAATGAGTTACGACCAACCTTATATGCTGTAAATTTAGAACACAAATCCTTTACGTTATTTTTTGACTCTGGTAGTCCACGTAATATCATGGATTTGAAGACACATCATTTGTTGTTTTCGAACTTTCCGATTGAAAAATCCGGAGTTAGACTCTCGGGTATAGGAAATAATGAATTAAATGTCATAGGCATAACTCATGTTCAATTCAAAGTCGGTAAACGCACGTTTGCCGATACATTTGTTGTTGTACAAAACATTGATATGTATCCAGCTGTAATTATAGGATACCCATCTATGGGAAATCAAAACATTATCTTAGCCCCTGCCAAGCACGGCGTGTATATCAAGGGGAAATTCTATAAGTCTTCTAATACCTTAAAATCAGTTTTGGATAAAAAGGAGACGACAAATGTAACCGTAACGTACGTTGAAGAACCAATAACTTGTCTCACTAATAAAGAAATAATATACGCGACCCAGCAGAATAATCGTTCACCCGTAATATCATCTTGCACGCAATCTATCGAGCCAAACCTACCTTCGAATTTAATAGTGCAAATAAAGAAAACATTACCGGGATCTGAAATATTAATCCTTTCCGACACTTTGAAAACTAACGGATTGTCTGTCACACAAGCTATTTATACAGTAGGCTCACATCAACAATGTAATATCGAAGTCTGTAATCATTTAAATAACACTTTAGTAATTCACAAAAATCAACATATCTTGGATGTAGAAGTTTATAAACATCGTATTTTTTACCGTTGCTGAAATCAATCACTCTCAATCAGTTGCGGATGAATCCCTTTTGCGATCTATTAAAAATAAAATCAATAAAGACATTCAAGACGAAAAAATTCAGCAGAAAATTTTTGGATTTTTAACTAAATATCATGATGTTTTTTTCCACTACGGATGGATCCTTAGGAAAAACAGATGTGATCGAGCATCTAATAAGGTTAAAGGACAAGCAGAAAATTATCTATGTACCCTCGTACAGACTCCCTATGAAATTCCAGAATGAAATAAATGATGAAGTAGGTAAAATGCTGGAAGAAGGAGTCATTAGGAAATCAAACAGCCCTTATAATTTTCCTTTAATAGTTGTACCGAAAAAAGATCGAACATGGCGTATCTGCGTCGACTTCCGTCGTCTAAACGAGGAGACGATCCCTGATCGATTCCCAGTGCCATGTACTGACGATATTTTGTCTTTGTTAGGTCAGAATAAATATTTTACCAGTTTGGACTTACTTAAAGGTTTTCACCAGATAACATTAGAAGAAGATAGTATCCCATACACAGCCTTAAGCACAGCCAGGGGACATTATGAATTTTTACGGATGCCTTTTGGTTTACGTTGTGCTCCTATAACATTTACAAGAATGATTAACATAGTGTTTGGAGACTTGTTAGGGGATATATTGCATACCTATATGGATGATCTTGTAATCTTTTCCAACACCTTAGAAGAACATCTACGTAAGTTAGAACTAGTACTACAGAGATTAAGACAACATAACTTAAGGGTAAAGATTAGTAAGTGTGAATTTTTCAAAACAGAATTAGTATATTTGGGTTTCATGGTGTCAAGCCAAGGTCTTAAAGTAGTCCATGATAAGGTGTCGGCTATACGTAATTTTCCCATACCTACTAATGTCAAGGGAATACAGCAATTTCTGGGTTGTAGTGGATATTACAGGCGTTTTATACGCAACTATTCAATAATAGCCGCTCCTTTAACTGATCTTACGAAGAAGGGCGTAGATTTCATATGGTCTGAGCAACATCAACAGGCGATTAATACCTTGAAAGATGAACTGTGTAGTTCTCCTATCTTAAAATTTCCTGACTTCGGTAAGGAATTCTTCATTGCATCAGACGCCTCAGAATTAGGAGTAGGAGGGGTATTGCTTCAGCAATATGATAAACAATTTTTCCCGATAGCTTTCTATTCTCGAAAATTGAGAACTTCCGAAAGTAAGTATGCAGTAATAGACAAGGAAGGGCTAGCTATTGTTAATTCACTAGTGCATTTTAAGTTCATAATTTACGGTTATCCCGTTAAGGTTCTTACTGACCATAAACCACTAACAGAGTTCTTTAAAGGCTTCAACCACAGCCCTAAACGAACTCGGTGGCATTTGATCATTCAAGATTTTGGCGCAAGAATCGGGTATTTACCTGGGAAAGCAAATATCATTGTGGATGCATTATCACGCAACCCCGTGTCATCTTGTACGGAGCCTTTAGCTGAATTAATAGATATATCAACATCCATGCCTATTGTTAAAACGATATCTGAACAAGAAGATTTAGGCTGAAGCGCTGAATTGTTACAGACTGAGCAAAGAAACAATCAGAAAATAGAAACAATTATAAATGCTTTGAAAGGCAATGATAAGGAAAAGGGATATATAAAGTATAAGCAGCAGAATTATATAATCAAAGATAATATTATGTGTAGGACTATAACAAGGAAAACCCGCAATACACCACATGTAACTAACGACCAGGTAGTAGTACCAATCTCATTTATTTCCACTGTCCTGAATTGGTTGCATTCAAATCCATTACATGGACACCCGGGGTTCTCATTAATGTCAGAGAAAGCCAAATCATTGTTTTATTGGCATACGATGCTTACAGCTATAAAAAGACACAGAGCTAATTGTCGCACATGTCAGGAAAACAAAGGGCATACGAAAACACCGGTCAGCCTAGGGGCTTATCCCTTGCCCAATCAACCCTTTGAATGAATACATTTAGATTTGTTAACAGGATTTTACGAGTCAGACAGAGGAAATAAGCACCTCTTAGTAATTATAGATGCTTTAACTCGATATACAGAAGCGCTTAAAACTAAAACTGCGATTGAATGCGCTAGGAAGTTTTACGAGTGTTACATTTGTAAACAGGGAATTCCACACATGATAATCTCAGACTCGGGTGGTGAATTTAATAATCACTTTCTTACCTCATTGTGTGAATTCCTTAGCATAAAGAAAATAAATACCATGATATATCACCCAGAGTCGAATGGGCTAGAGGAAAGAGCAAATAGGAAGATTTTAAATATATTAAGAGTAACACTAGGGGGATCATATCATATATCAATTAAAGTGTCACCGCTTGAAGCATTGTATGGTACCCCAGTTAGAACGCCTTTCCATGTATTAACGCCTACAACTAATCTATCAAATCCTTTAAAAGAATGTATAAATGCAAGTATAAGTCGATATGATATCCTTCGAAAGAATTTAGAAGAATCACAAATCATAATGAAAAGGAATCATGATAAAATAGCGAAGCCAACTAAAACATATACCGTGGGTGATAACGTTTATATACAAATCAATGTGCGTAAAGGACTCAATTATAAACTAACACCTAAGTTTGAAGGCCCATTTAACATTTTGGAAACATTAACGGCCAATAGGTTTAGAGTTCAAAACGTATCCCAACCCACGGATGAGGGAATAGTACCATTGGCTCACAAAAGAAATTAAAAAAAAAAAAAAAAAAAAAGCGAGGGAAAGGAGTGAGGGAAAATTTTTTTATTTTATGTGATTAAAAGTTTTCTTCTTAATACAGGAGTATTTACATATATTTTTCTCGTTACAGGTTTCCAAGATGAATTTTTTGTTGTTGGGAGTGACATTGTTCGCTCAGACATTTTTCTCGTGTGGGATGATCTCTAAAACTAAAAGTATAGATTTCAAATATGGCACTATAGTTGAAAGACAAGAAGACGTTTTTATTACATCGAGCAACATAGTTGTAGAAGTGAATATGCAAGCAATTTTTCTTCAAGAGAATGGTGTCACTAGCTTAAGAACCGCCATTTCAAGGTTTTCTGCCTCATTGGATGAGTTGCATAGAAGACATTTTCATTTGACTACAGAGAGTTTGCTTGGATCAACATTAAAAGTTGCAGAGATGCTATCTGATGACTTGAAAAATAAGACTTACGAGACAGGATCTTTGGCTTATGACCTTTTGATGTGGACTGTAGGACACGAACATAAAGAAAGACGAAATCCGTTTATTTATGCTGCATTAAACATCTTTAGGTCTATTGCAAGTTTAGGTTTAGGAATTTCCAATCGTCTTAAGATTAGTAATCAAAATAAAAAATTGAGTTCTTGACTCATGAAGATGAATTGATTATGTCAGAACTAAGGAATCAGTTAGCTTCAATCAATCAAATTATAGATTTAGTAAATGAACATTCAAATAATATCATTCAGATTATGAAAGTACAGGATTTGTTGGCAACGTTAACGTATTATGATTCAAAGATAAATTAGATCACATACATAACAGAATTGCACATTTCATTGAGAAATCCAAGGATTATGTAGAGGCTATCACGTTAGCAACTAAAGGTGTACTGTCGCCCCATTTGTTGCCTATAAATTACTTAAAGTTAATTCTGGAGAACGGAAGGGATAAACTAGGCTATGTTCCTTTGTTAGGCGAACGTAGGTTAGAATTTTATTACAGCCTAATTACAGTAAGCGTTGATAATAACAAGACTAGTATTACAATTCCCTTTGATTCTTCTGACTCCTGGCAATCTTACAGGATATCACCATTTCCGACTTTCATGACGAATCACTCAAATCCAGTAATATCCAGTTTGACAGGACACGTATTGATTTCCCCAGACAAGGACACATATACGGTCATTAAAGACTTAAATCAATTAACTCACTGTTCAGACGCAATGGATAGAAAAATATGTACAGCTGACTCATTTGAATTCCATAAAAACTTAATGGATTCATGCGAGTTAGGTATAGTGCTAGAAGGTGCTCTCTCCCATACAAGTGAAAATTGTCTGGATAAGCTTTATCCCTTTGACAATAATGAGTTCAATTGCAGACTGAACAATGGCTCGTGGATACGATACGACAAGGACGGCTTCGATGTATCATGCCCTGACGGATCCACGTCTTTCGCCCACATCTTCGTTGCAGCAGATGGTTGTATCGGGACTTCCCCTAATTCCATGGTGACTGGTCTACGGACACTCATCAGAGAACGAGCCTACTTCGCGAACTTCACCTGGACCTCTACAATGCCAGCACTACCTCTCCCGTACAACAGACAAATAGCCAAGCGGTTGATGAAATTAACCGAAATAGACCACCTGTCACCGACTTATAAGGAAATTCTTCACCCCATACTACTAGCAGGACTGGGTATCACGGTGATGATATTTATCGCCGTGAACAT
>NC_090731.1:57699644-57709644 GCF_036898095.1 Palaemon carinicauda
GCCAAAAAAAATTGTCCAAATTTCATGAATTTTTTTGGGTACCCAAATGAAATAGGAAGTGGCTAATTTTTTTAGGGAATAAACATATGTTATCTTAAAATAGAAATATGTAATAAAATCTTCATTATTTTGTAAATTACATTTATATCAGGGGCCATATCTAAAGGTAATTTTTTGAGTACTTGGAAATTTCGTAAAAAAATACATATATTTAATATATAATATGATATTTATGCAGGTAAAAATATACCAAAATATCACAAATTCTATAGGGAGCAAGAATATATATAGATAGGGCAGCTTACGCTTCGGATATGTCCACAAAATGGCCGCCAACCACACTGACTCAGACTCCCTAATCTGCCACTTGAAATGTAGGAAGGGTATGTCAATTTCAAGGTGTTATTTACTAATCTAATTATTATTGGATATGCATAAAAATTGTATGGTGGGTTGCTGGATAATTGTCGATTATTTTACGACTATAAAATTAAAATTCTGACCCAAAAAAATTTTTTTGAAGGGAAATAAAATCGAAAAAAAAAAATGTAAAACAATATTTTAGCTAAAAAAATTTGATGATATTCAATCAAAAAAAAAGTAAACAAAATTTTCCGACAAATAAACATCTAGAGGAATCATTACTCTGTGATAGTTCCTTAGTACGTAGTAATTTTGAAAGAATTGGGAAAAAACGAAAAAATGGCAATCACCGGAAAATCGAACACATACCTATATATACGCCATATCTGGCTAAAAAAAAGATAGGCATGGGTAGCCAGATCATCTAGAAACACTTTCCAACACTATAAAAATATAAGTTTTGCGACACTACTTGCCAATTCCTTACGGTAACATGACTAAGCAAAAAAATGCAAAACAAATAAAAAGGGGCACTCGTGGAAAAATGGCCATTCTAATATACGGCATTTCAGAAAAAAAAAATTTCAGCCACGTGCTAGGCAAACCATCAAGGCATATTTTCCGACAAATAAACATATAAATGAAATATTACTCTGTGATAGTTCCTTAGTACGTAGTAATTTTGAAAGAAATGGGAAAAAACGAAAAAATGGCAATCACAGGAAAATCGAACACATACTTATATATACGCCATATCTGGCTAAAAAAAATAGGCATGGGTAGCCAGATCATCTAGAAACACTTTCCAACACTATAAAAATATAAGTTTTGCGACACTACTTGCCAATTCCTTACGGTAACATGACTAAGCAAAAAAATGCAAAACAAATAAAAAGGGGCACTCACGGAAAAATGCCCAACATTCTAATATACGGCATCTCAGATAAAAAAAAAAGACATGCACGTGTTAGCCCAACCATCAAGGCACACTTTCTAACACATAAACATGAAAAAAAAATCAATAATATACGGCAATTCCTTACTACGTAGTAAATTTTTACAAATATTGAAAAAAAAACAGAAATTGGCAACCGCAGTTAAATACCCAATATACCAATAACTACGTCGTATCTGACAAAAACAAAATCACGCATGGGTAGCCAGATCATCTAGACACACTTTCCAACATTAAAAAAGCAAAAGTTTTACGACACTATTTCGCAATATCTTACGGAAAAATGACTTGGCAAAAAAATTTAAAAAAATTAAAAAGGGACACTCGCGGTAAAATGCCCGACATTCTAATATACGACATCTCAGATAAAAAAAAAGACATGCACGTGTTAGCCCAACCATCAAGGCACACTTTCTAACACATAAACATGAAAAAAAAATGAATAATATACGGCAATTCCTTACTACGTAGTAATTTTTACAAATATTGAAAAAAAAACAGAAATTGGTAACCGCAGTTAAATACCCAATATACCAATAACTACGTCGTATCTGACAAAAACAAAGTCATGCATGGGTAGCCAGATCATCTAGACACACTTTCCAACACTAAACAAGCAAAAGTTTTACGACACTATTTGGCAATATCTTACGGAAAAATGACTTGGCAAAAAAATTAAAAAAAATGAAAAAGGGGCACTCGCGGTAAAATGGTCCTCGTGGTGATGAACGACATTTTAACTAAAAAAAAAACATGCACATGGTAGCCAAACAATCCACCAAGACTTTCCACAACTGATAACCTATACAAGTTGCACCATTCTACGACAATTTCATAATACGTAATAACTTTGATAATTATGCAAACTACCTCAGAAGGGTAAACTCGGACGCGAACGACCCCGACGCGTCTCAGAAATCGGGGAAGGAGTACAGCTACAGCAATGCACATCTGGACACTACTAGAGCGTGTAGGGGAGACACCTCCTGCAGGTCGATCACCCACAAATTCAGTCACAGGGGTGAGTCACGTGAGAAAAACCTGTTTTTTTTTACGCTCGGGGTCGCAAACGACCCACCGTACCTATCCAGGGTTAAAAAGAAAGTTTACATCAATCAATATATTCCATCGAAGAACAATAAAAAGTCCAATATGATGAATATGCTGATTTATGGATTGGAAAAAAAATGCCAAAATGGTGCAATATATGTAAGATATGGTATTCTATTATTAATCCTCAACAACTGATCAGAAAATGCATTGCCTGTCATATTCCAACACACCCTACATGTGCTGAAATACAGCTTAAATATAAAAAATTATAGACACAAAGGTATTCTGCTCAACATACCTAGTCTGGATAGAAAAAATAATTAAGTCGAGACTAAATATGCAAATAGAAGAAGAAAAAGAGGGAGAAGAAGAAGAAGAAGAAGAAGAAGAAGAAGAAGAAGATGAGTAAAATTAACAGGATATGTGTAAGGATGCGGAGGAAATCATTGATATAACTTATGATGCCATCCAACAACATACTTACGAAGAAATAAATTATCAGATGGAACCAAATAATAGACCAAAGAGACACTACCCTGACCTACATACTTTTAGGGAAGAGCAGGAACAAGAAAAAAAAAAGAAGAAAGATATAGTCTGTGATTTGCTGAAAAGAGGGAATTGCAGATATGGCGAAAGATGCTACTACGAACATCCAAAGATATACCATAATTATGAAACATATGGTTAATGTGCGTATTTAGACGGATATGGAGACGAATGCAGAGATCTCCATCCAGAAAAGAAAAATGCAAGCAAAAATGAGCCCCCCAAAAAACAAACAAGCCGAGTATATACCGCACTATGCACAAAAGGCCCCAAGATATGATGCCTTTCAACCCAAATATGCACATTTAGAGCCCAGCTACGAAGAATGCATCTATAATGCCAGGGGTTGGTGCGGTATGGGGATAATTGCAGGTATACACACAAAAAGTAAATATGAAGGCGAAAGAGCAAATATAATGTATAATGGAAAAGTGGGATTTTTTAATGGCAGAATTCCTGGAAATGAAGAAAAGAACATCATAACAGAACAGGATGGATGCTTGGGAAAATCCGTATTACCAATATTAAATAATGGGGATGAAACACAAACCATAATAGTAATGAATGCTCAGGGTTTAGTCACAAGTAACTCTAAAAGGAAAATAGAGTTCTTAGAAGAAGTAACCCAATGGAAAAAATAGATATATTAAATATAAATGGAACATGTTACTCCTAAGAGACTGGCAGTGATGACCAGATAAAGGGTTCCAAATATATAGATCAGAAAGAACAAAAAGGAATCAAGGGGGAACTGCAGTATATGGAAGAGACATAAATCAAGGAAAAGTCTGTGGAAAATGCAGCAACACAGAATGTGAATTGATTACGGTAAAATTTGAATTTGAAAAAGTAGTGAATATTATAGTTTACAGGCCCCAAATGCTTAGGAGTTTGACATAATAATAGAAAAAAAAGATGATATATGTAGAAACCATAAAGACCGGAATATACTCCTATCCGGAGATTTTAACTTTCCTTCCGTGGATTAGAAAGAACGTATATAAGAAAGTGGTTGTATATATACATATAAAAAAGAGAGTAATAGTAGCGTAGAAGATAAGAGGCAATTTGAAAAGCTTCAAGATATGCTATTAGAACATATTATGCAACAAATAAACCACATTCCAACAAGAAAGGAAAATATCCTATATCTAGTATCTGTGAATGAGGTGCATTATATTAAAGAAATAAAAGTGTATAACACGGGAATTTCAGACCAAAATGTCATAGATTTATTAGTTAATTCCAAAGCAGGTGGTCGCAGAGATAATCAAAGCAAAAAACGTTGGGAAGGATATGGAAAATTTAATTTTTATAGTAAGAATATAAAATGGTCAGAAATAAATGAAGAACTGAACAAAGAATGGGAAAATTTATTCATAAGTGATAATATATAGGTAAATACGGACATACAGTACAAAATACTGGAGAACATTGTTGAAAAATATGTACCGAAAAAAAAAAACAATAAACAACAGACATGCATACCAAAAAACAGTAGGATCTTATTTCAGAAAATTAGAAAATGGAAGAAAATCTTGCAAAAGAAAAAAATGTGTAGAAAATGATGGAAATAAAAAGTAAGATAGAAAATACAGAGCAAAAGAGTACATAATCGAAAGAAAATGAAAAAAAGGGACCTAAAAGAAAGGACACTTCAAAATATAAAAAAAAAACCCAAAGTACTTTACTCCTATGCAAAAAAATATGAATAAGGGAGATCAGCAATAGGCCCTCTAAGAATTGAAGGACGGTTAACAAATAAAAGATGGAAATATGCAACATATTAGCAGAAAAATATAGAGTGAGTTCACGCCAAGAATTGCGAATGAGAATAATGAAACAAAAATGAGAGAAGAAAATGTTGAATATCTACCAGATATAGATATTAATGAAGCAGACATTATCAAGGCTATAAGCGAAATTAAAAATGGATCAGCAGCCGGACCAGATGGAGTCCAAGCAATTTTGTTAAAAAAAAAGCTGCACACACTATCGCGAATCCGCTTGCAATACTGCTAAGACAAAGTGTAGATATGAGCGAGTTATATGTTAAACATAAATTTGCTTATATAACCCCTATTTTCATAATTGGATCAAGACTAGAGGCAAGCACTTATAGACCTGTAAGCCAAACATCACATATTATGAAAGTGTATGAGAAGGTAATAAAAAAAAAAATAATGAATCATTTGGTTAAGGATAATTTGTTTAATATAGGTCAACACGGTTTTGTGCCCGGTAAAAGTACATAAACCCAACTGATAGCACACTATGAGAACATATACAAAAATATGATAAATAAAAAAAGACTCATATGTAATATATCTAGATTTTGCAAAAGACTGACAGGTAGATCATAATATATTAGAGAAAAAAATGAGAAAGCATAATAGTGTGGGAAAAATAGGAAAATGTGTAAAAGAATTCCTGCAAAAGAGAAAAGAGATAGTGGTTGCAAATGACGAGAAATCATATGAAGCTCAGGTAATATCCTGCGTGCCACAAGGTACGGTATTAGCTGCACTGCGGTTTGTTATTATGATCTCAGACATGGATTGTGATATTAAAAACTTTGTAGTGAGAAGTTTCGCCTATGACACAAGAATAAGTAGAAAAATTACTTGTGATGAAGATAGGAACTCACTACAAAGAGATCTAAAAAAAATATATGAATGGGCAGAGATAAATAGGATGGTATTTAACTCCGATAAATTCGAATCCATAAATTATGGAAACAGAGAAGGAATGGTATATGCATACAAGGGACCTAATAACGAGACAATCACAAACAAGGAAGCAATTAAAGACCTTGGTGTAATGTTATGAATATGTTATGCAACAACCAAAAAGCAACACTGTTGGCTAAATGCAAAGCAAAATTGGGAATGTTATTCAGACACTTTACAAGAAGAAAAACTGAACACATGATTATGTCTTAGAAAACTCATGTATGTAGTACACTCGAGTACTGCAGTGTGATATGGTACCCATACTACCAAAAGGATATTGCACAAATAGAGAGTGTACAAAGGTCCTATACTGATAGAATAGAAGAAGTAAAGGACCTTGACTACTGGGAAAAACTGCAATTTTTAAAACTATTCAGTCTAGAAAGGAGAAGAGAACACTATATGATAATACAAGTATGGAAGCAAATAGAAGGAATTACTGAAAACATCATGGAGCTAAAAATATCAGAAAGAGCAAGCCGAGGTAGATTAATGGTGCCATAAATTATACCAGGAAAACTTAGGAAGCCGCACAGGACATTAATCCACTATGCACCAGCATCGATAATGCAGCGACTATTTAATGGCAGCCAGCTCATCCAAGAAATATATCAGGAGTGAGCGTAGATGGGTTTAAGAATAAGCTCGATAAATACCTAAGATGCATCCCAGACCATCCAAGACTGGAAGATGCAAAATACACCGGAAGATGCACTAGCAACTCTCTGGTGGATACACGAGGTGCCTTACACAGAGGGACCTGGGGAACCCAAAAACAGAATAAGGTAAGGCCTTTTGATGATCAACGGCCTAACGAAGGGTTTCAATCGATTGAAGTGTTTTTGAGAGACTTTTAAGTAACCATATATGGGTGGTCGGAAAGAGAAAAGCTATTCAGTTAATTACATTGATGAAAGATGCTCCTGCAAAGAGAGGTGATGTGTTGGCCACAAGACAGTTTAAGAAGTTTTACTGAAATAAAACAACCTTTAATTGAGAAGTATGCCTTGCATGATGCGAGAAAGGGAGACATAAAAGAAAATGACAAACCCAAAATGAGGGAGGGTTGATCAGTTCTTAGGTTGCTATCTGGAGTGCCAATCTCTCAGAAGGTGATATAAAAGCAATTGCCCGTAAATATATTCTCAGATTAGTAAACCTGTATTTATGTGGTTATTTGTTCGATGACAATCACTCGCTAGCAGACATAGTGAGCACGATACAAAACATTTTAGACAGTTTGCCGGAAGAAAAAATGATTGGGAATAACTGGCCCCATTCCGAGAAGTTGACAGCCATGAGAGGCACTCAACCCCTAAAGAAAGGTAAGGGGGAACGCCGTCAGTAAATTAAAAGATGTTGGCAGTGTGGGGGAAAGGGGCACCGACGAGTGGAGTGCTACACCCAAGGATCCCCTTGCTTTTACACTTGTCAGGCATACGGTCATCTATCTCGAGAGTGCTCAACAAAAAACGCCCATGGCGGGCAGGCTGTGGAATAAGTACACCTCCCCCCGGCCAACATCCGAGGAAAAGGAAACAGAGGAAGGGGGAAATGAGGGAGTTTGATGACAACCCCTCCCCTCCCCCCCACAAAACTTCACAAGCCGTAGCTGAAGAAGTGGTGAAGATGGACGTGGTGACAGGGCAGGCACTGGGGCCTCCATTGGTACTCCCGACCTCATCCCTGCAGCACTGGGGCCTCCATCTGTACTCCCAACCTCATCCCTGCAGCACTGGGGAGCAGTGGCATTGCAGTTGAGGTCATGGGCCCATGCCCCTTATGTCGTAATGGCCGACTAGGAATGTTACCAGTTACGATTGATCTGACAGATAAATCCATTCGAGCGCTCATCAACAAGGAGCCAGCGTTTCACTGATTGAAAAAAGATTCTCCTCAAATCCACTACAGTCAGTGGCATCCATCGTCCTCGACACGCCAGGAGGAAATGAACTACGCATCAACCATACAACGATCGTCAACTTTAAGGTGAGATATGTGAACTTTACACATGATTTTTTTGTCTTGGTGACCTTGGGAATTCAAGGAATCGAGGTTATTTTAGGAATTGATTTCACCTCTAATCAAACATGCATTTTGTGGGGAAAAGATATAATAACAGTAAAATCAGGAGGGTACATTTTGCCGATAGAAAGTCATGAGAGATTAAGTACTTATGCTGGCTCGGGGAGATATTTAAGTAAGGTAAAATCTGTATCTTAAAGAGGAGAAGTGTTGTCTCCCAGGACACTTACAAGCATATCAGTGACCTCGTGCAGCCCTCTTCTGGAAGGAAGCAAGGTTGTTGTTAAAACCCATGACAATTGGGCCCATCTGAAATTAGAGGGCTTGACGGAAATGGAAAAGAACAGAGCTGATATAACGATAGGTAATTTGTCAAATAAAAGAGTTATGTTAGGAAGTGATACTGAGTGTGAATTAGAGTTATATGAAATTGCTAATGATGGGATGTTGGGAGCCACAACTCCAGTCCTCATAGACGCGCTCAAAATTTGATTACATAAGCACGAAAATTATGCCCGTCAAAATATAAACCTATAGTTAGAGACATTGTCAATAATTATTCTGATGTAATTGCAATTAGAGATGAGGAACCATGGAGGATTGGTCGATTTTCTTTTAGCATTGAAACTGGGTAGGTGGAGCTGATCGGGTCAAGGCCCTATAAGGTACCTATTCATTTCCAGGGAGAGATAGAAAAGGAAATTATAAAATTTTGGGAACAAGGGATAATCGAGGAGGGTGAATCCCTCTGTGCTTCTCCAACTTTAGATGTTAGGAAAATGGATGGGTCAGTAAGATTGTGTGTTGATTATAGGAATTTGAATGCAGTCACTAAGAATAATGCATTTCCATTTCCCTCGATAAAAGAATTACTAGTGAAATTACTGGATAGTAAATATTTTACAACTGTTGATTTAAAATCTGGCTACTATCAAATACCCATTCGGGAAGACAGTAAATGTAAAACGGCATTTATAGCAAATGATCAACTATTTTGGTTTAATTTTCTTCCTTTTGGTGTTAAAAATGCTCCAAATCATTTCTCCAGAGTAATGATGGTGGTTTTGTGGCCCTTAATTGGCCATAATATTCTTGTTTATTTAGACGATATCATAATTACAGAGAAAACGACTGAAGAACAAAATAATAATATTCTTAAAGTTTTAGAAGCATTGCGACATAATGGTATGAAAATAAATTTGTCAAAGTACAAATTTCTCTGTAAACAGATCGAATATCTGGGTCACATAATAACCCCAGAAGGTATCCAACCCTACCTCAGTAAAGTAACGGCTATTAGAGATTTCCCCAGGCAACGTAACTAAGGAAGTAGCTCGGTTCCTAGAGCTCGCTGGGTATTACCGTAAATTCATAGGAGGTTTTGGAGAGCTAGCGAGACCCTTAGATGCTCTAAAGAAACAAAAAGCAATAAATTCGGGAGGGTAAGAAGAAAGGGGCTTTAACCATTTGAAAGCTTCCTTAACTAGCAATGAATTACTTGCATATCCTAGATTTGATCAACCGCTTTTAGTGACAACAGATGCATGTAGTGTAGCTATTGGTGACGTAGTTTCTCAACGAGATTATAAAGCAGAGGGCGACCCATTTGTTTTGCTTCCCGGACATTAAAAGGCTTTGGCTATTTTTTGGTTTCTATAGAGGCATCGGTTCTTTTCATTACGTCAGTCGATTGAGCTGGAAAGTGATCATCGCCTCTTACGTGTTTTGTATAATAAAAATTATGTGACGTCTCGGCAAGCAAGATGGATTAGGAGATTGTTAGAGTTTAATATAAAGGGTTTTCACCACATAGAAGGTAAAGCTAACAAGGTAGCTAATGCTCTCTCTATAGGTGCAGTAAGAGGGCACCAAGAACGTAACCAAAATATTGAAGACCCCAATCAAAATAGAGAAAATAGAGAAAGGGATGTGAATTACCCCGAAGAACAAATGGAACACGGTAGTGGGGAGAGAGAGAGAGAGAGAGAGAGGAGAGAGAGAGAGAGAGAGAGAGAGAGATGAGCGGCGAAGGTGAATATATGTGGCTGGCCGAGGACATGACCAGGGGTGTCCAGAATGAGAGGCCTGATGATGCCGGTTTGATTGACTTGGGAGGTTGGGACATAGAAGAAGTCCGAGAGGGACATAAAAAAAGAGGAATGGATGGAAAGAGAACGAACAGTGTTTAAATGGAATTGGAGTATTATCCTTCATTTCTGAATGTACCTTGGGAAAATTTCTTCATAGAAAATAATATTTTATCTTGTATTTACGAGAGGACGGGAGGGGAATTTTGTGCACGATCAAGTTCTTTCTCCCTCTT
>NC_090731.1:57727144-57749644 GCF_036898095.1 Palaemon carinicauda
CCAAACGTCCTAAATCGATGCTGAAGAAGAAAACAGTGGATAACGCTGCTAATACCAACGTTCCGACTACAACGGCTAAGGATCCGACATCGAACAAGCCTAAGCCTGGAAAGAAGGAAACAAGCGCTGTCCACAAGGGTAATAAAGCTCCCTCAAAGCAAGAGAAGGAGTCTTTTTCAGGAATGAAGACTCTCCTAGACGAAATGAAGACAACCGTTCTAGGGGAGATCAAGTCCTTGAGGCTAGAGATGGATCTGTACAAGCAACAAATGGATATGCTGATGAAAGACAGGGCCCACCCAACCCCACCCAACTCTACCCTGGAACAGCCAATACCCCACTACGGTCTCTTCAAGCCAACGCCGTACGATCCCCAACAGCTGTTCCATCGGAGGCAGGACAACTTCTCGGGCCAGCCGATGTTCTTCCCACCGAACATGACTCATATTCATCCTGCCTGCTGTTAAACATATTAAACATACAGTCACTGAACCCCAGCGCGAGGAGTGCGTGTAGCTGGAAGATACCTTTCCTTGAAGATGTCATCAGACAGAAGTCAAGGACCAACTGTCTCCCATTTATAGCTCTCACGGAGTCGTGGTTAAAACCATATGTTCACGACGCTCAAATCAGCATCGAAGACTACAATATTCATCGATGCGACCGTAGCACTAGGGTTGGTGGCGGGGTTATTCTTTATACCCACTGTGATCTTCCAATCACAAATACGGAGAAGCTTGACCAAGATTCCTGCCAGCTTCTTATGTGTACATAGGAGCCTTCCAAGATGATTATCTGTGTTCTGTATAGACCTCCATCAGCACCCCTTGCAGATTTCCAGGCGTGTCTCAGTGCGGTACATAACTACACAGGAGGCAAAGAAGACTTTGATATTTGTTTTCTAGACGATTTTACCTTCCCAGACTTTACCTGGGATCCTCCCTTGGCACGCCCACCAAGCTCATCCACTGATCTCTTAGAGAAGTTTATGAACAACCACCTTTTCAGTCAATACATCCTCCAACCCACACGTCAAGGCAACACTTTAGACCTCTTTCTCACCAACTTAGCCTTGCTTGTGACCCATGTGGATGTGAAACCTTCGAGAATGTCTGATCATGATCTGATAGAGATTTACCTATCCTACAATCCATGTCAGCCAAATGTCAATGCTCCTCCGGTGTTTGACGCCGCCTCGTTCCAGGGACTTGATTTTACTAAAGCAGACTTTTCCAGCATCAGCAGTAACGTTGAAGCTGTAGACTGGCATGATGTTCTCGAATCTAACGGTATAGACTGCTTTCCGGAAACCTTTAGGGACATGTTACTTAGTATATGTCAGGAACACTGTCCTCCCAAGCTCCCCCCTAAGCGCCAGAGATCTCACATACTGCGTCGCCTCTCCCGCAAAAAAGCGAAGACTTCAAGACAGGTTAGAGAGGGTAACCGTGGACCCTTCTACTCCCTCAGAGCTCATCCAACATCTTAACAATGAGATTGCTCTTGCCCCTCTACGACATCAGAGATGCAATTGTCAACGAGAGACACTTCAGAGAAGAGGTAGCTGTCGGGAAGGTCAAATCAAATCCAAAGTACTTTTATAGCTATGCTAAGAGATTTTCCCGGCAAAAACAGACCATTAGCATGCTTTTTGATGAAAGCCATAATATTTGTACTAATCCTCAGCAAATAGCCAACATATTGCAAACCCAGTTCAAATCTGTTTTCAGCAACCCAAGAGATGTCGACATTGCTGCAGCAGACTTTACACCGCCGATAATTACAGAATGATTTGAGGACTCCCAATTACTTTTCAGTGAAGGAGATGTTATATCTGCCATTGATGACATGAAGGCAGACTCAGCCCCTGGCCCTGATGGTATCCCTTCTGTGCTGCTCAAGTCCTGTAAACATGCGTTGGCACGATCTATTTTCATCCTCTGGTCACAATCCTTTGAATCAGGTGTAGTCCCGTCCTTCTACAAGAACTCCGTTATTTGTCCACTCTACAAAAAAGGGAGTCACACAACTGCTTCAAATTACCGACCTGTATCTCTGACCTCCCATATCATCAAGATATTTGAGCGTTTTATTAGGAAACGCCTTGTCCACCATCTTGAGTCCAACAGCCTTCTATGCAGCCAACAGCATGGTTTTAGGTCAGGTCATAGCTGCTTAACCCAGCTTCTCCATCACTTCGATAACATTCTGGAAAACATTCTTGAAGGAAACGATACCGATTGCATTTATTTGGACTACGCCAAAGCTTTCGATAAGGTGGATCATGCCCTACTCATCAAGAAGCTCTCCAAGTATGGAATCCATCCGAAGATTGTAAAATGGATCGAATCATTTCTTAAGGATCGCACACAGCAAGTCACAGTTGAAGGCCAGTTCAGTGTTGCAACCTTAATTCTGAGTGGAGTACCTCAAGGAACCGTTCTGGGTCCTATACTGTTTCTTATATTCATAAACGACATAACACTGTGTGTAGGCAACAGTGTCGTTCGTTGCTTTGCTGACGATACAAGGATTATGAGAGCAATATCAACTACTCCTGATATGGTACTCTTGTAACAGGATCTGAATACTGTTACCCAATGGTCAACTAAGAACAACATGTCATTGCATGAAGATAAGTTCGAGTTTATGAGCCATGCAGTAAATAGGAGGAATCCTTTGCTACAATTACCGTTTACTGCCGACCTATATCAGTATTCAACGTCAAAAGGCACTCTCACTCCTTCCGACTAACTGAGAGATCTTGGAGTTACTGTTACCTTGGACCTAAAGTGGACTGCTCTTATCAAAGATATGGCCAACAAAGCAAGACAAAAAGCCGGATGGGTTCTCAGCGTCTTCTTTAACCGGAGTCCTACCATCATGCTAACTTTGTACAAGTCTATGGTACGCAGTCTACCAGAATACTGTTGTCCTCTGTGGAATCCCCAAAGTGTGTCGGACATTGAAGAACTGGAAGGAGTTCAGCGGACTTTTACTGCACGAATTGAAGGGGCTCAGCATCTCAACTACAGGGAGAGACTCAAGAAACTATCCATCATGTCACTGCAACGCCGACGAGAACGGTATATCCTGTTACACATGTGGAAGATTCTCCATGGATCAGTCAGCAACGACCTGAAGATCAAGTTTGTGTCTAGGCCTCGGACTGGCTTTAAAGCAGTCGTTCCTCCTCTGCGAGGGGGCGTGGCAGCCTATAACCAGAGTCTATATGACAAGTCTTTCGCTGTCATTGGCCCACGTCTCTGGAACTGCCTCCCAGTACACATTAACTAGATTGGAGAATTCGAGCCATTCAAAAGAAAACTCTCATCTTTGCTCCAGCGAATTCCTGACAAGCCTCCTGTTAAGGGGTATACATCTCCTAACACCAACTCAATCCTGGACTGGAGGATGGATCCAGCTACATTGGAGCTATGGGGCGGTCAAGATAGTTGATGACCCTGTTGCAGCGCACTAAACCGGCCATAAGTACATAAGTAAGTAAGTTTTTACTAAAGAAGAATTTTTTTTTTTTTTTTTTTAAAGTTAGGTTAAATTCTCTGGTATACTTGACAATTTAATGCTCTAATTTTGGTAGTTATTGTCGAACATATAGTTTCAGCTTTCCTGATAAACATTGTAAGATTTTAAAAAGACATATGCCGACAGTTTGATATAAATACAAAATATAAAAGGCAAACGAACAGAGAGAAATTTCATATAATTATATGAAATTTGTGAAAATAGTACTTATTCCGGGTGGTATAACTTGTGTCATAGTTGGTAATAAATATACATATCAACTGCGGCTAGATATGATTATGGTCTCTTGAATATTGTCATCCTAAGGAATGAACGATATACATAATTATACAATATCTTTTAAACTGCACATACCGTCTATTCATACTTCTCCTTTTCTGAATGTTTGTGAAAAAAGGCCATTTTTCAGTATATGCTTGCATGGTCACTAAACTCTCTCTCTCTCTCTCTCTCTCTCTCTCTCTCTCTCTCTCTCTCTGGAAAAAGTACACAGACCCATCTGATAGCACACTATGAAAACATATATAAAAAATATGATAAATGAAAAAGACACAGTAGGAAATCTAGATTTTCAAAAGCCTTTGACAAGGTAGACCATAATATATTAGAGAAAAAAATAAGAAAGGATAATAATAAGGGAAAGATCAGAAAATGGATAAAATAATTTCTACAAAACAGAAAACAGATTGTGGATGCAAATGGCGAGAAATCAGATGAAGCTCAGGTAATATATGGCGGGTCACATGGTACGGTATTAGCTGCACTGCTGTTTGTTATTATGATCTCAGACATAGACTGTAATGTTAAAGACTCTGTAGTGAGAATTTTCGCCGATGATACAAGAATAAATAGAGAAATTACTTGTGATGAAGTTAGGAACTCATTACAAAGAGATCTAAACAAAATATATGAATGGGCTGAGATAAATAGGATGGTATTTAACTCCGATAAGCTCGAATCAATAAATTATTGAAACAGAGAAAGAATGGTATATGCATACAGGGGACATAATAACGAGACAATCACAAACACGGAAGCAATTAAACACCTTGGTGTAATGTTAAACAGGAATATGTAATACAACGACCAAATAGCAACACTGTTGGCAAAATGTAAAGCAAAAAATGGAATGCTATTCAGACACTTTAAAACATGAAAAGCTGAACAAATGATTATGCTGTACAAACCTTATCCACGTAGTACACTCGAGTACTGCATTGTCATATGGTACTCACACTACCAAAAGGATATTGTGCAAATAGAGAGTGTACAAAGGTCCATTACTGCTAGAATAAAAGAAGTTAAGGACCTTGACTACTAGGAGAGACTGCAATTTTAAAATTATACAGTCTACAAAGGAGAAGAAAACGCTACATGATAATACAAGCATGGGAGCAAATGGAAGGAATTACTGGAAACATCATGGAGCTAAAAATATCAGAAAGAGCAAGCCGAGGTAGATTAATAGTGCCCAAAACTATACCAGGAAAACTAAGGAAGTCACACAGGACATTAATCCACTACGCACCAGCATCGATAATGCAACGACTACTTAATGTGCTGCCAGCTGATCTAAGAAACATATCAGGAGTGAGCGTTGATGTGTTTCAGAATAAGCTCAATAAACACCTAAGATGCATCCCAGACCATCCAAGACAAGAAGATGCAAAATACAATGGAAGATGTATAAGCAACTCTCTGGTGGATATATGAGGTGCCTCACACAGAGGGACCTAGGGGAACCCAAACATAAAATAAAGCAATAAGGTAATGTAAGGCAATAAGGATAATTAAGAATTAAAGTACAACTGATATATATGTATATATATATATATATATATATATATATATATATATATATATATATATATATATATATATATATATATATATATATATATGTATATATATAACGGTGTGTATCACAATCTAGTTTGTTTAAGACGGACATTAGGAAATTTATATTATAATCTAAATCACAGTCATCCTGATGGTCTCTTCTCCTTTACAATAGGAGTACCCTGAGAAAAAAGGTATATACAAATATGCATCACTATCTTAACAATATTCATGTCCATCTTGTTTCTTGTTTCCTTTGCTAATAATCCATGAACATGTATGTAATATGCATAACCTTTGCTCTATATTCGTTTCTCACTTAATCTTCCGAATTAGGCTCTTGATTAATACTCACTCTTTTATAGTAAACTTCGAACTGTATGAATACAAATGTCCTAACTATATTTAAATTTAAGTAAAAAAAACAGTTGTGGGATTATAAATTGAATATTGATAAAAGATACAAATGACATCATTTCACTCGGTATTCCCCCCAATAAAACCTAAGACAGCATTTACAATAAAATCCCATCACAACAGGTAGATAGAAATGTTTATTATTCAAAATGAAGTAATAGAAAATGTATATATATATGTGTGTGTGTGTGTGCGTACATATATATATATATATATATATATATATATATATATATATATATATATATATATATATATATATATATATATATATATATATATATGTACACACACACACACACACACACACACACATATATATATATATATATATATATATATATATATATATATATATAAATATTTATATATATATATATATATATATATATATATATATATATATATATATATATATATATATATATATGTACACACACACACATATATATATATATATATATATATATATATATATTTAAATATAAATATATATATATATATATATATATATATATATATACATATATATGTATATATGTACACATATATATATATATATATATATATATATATATATATATATATATATATATATATATATCTATATATATATATAAATATATATATACTGTATATATACATATATACAGTATATACATACATATATATATATATATATATATATATATATATATATATATATATATATATATATATATATACATATATATATATATATATTTATATATATATTACGAATGCCTCAGATATGTCTGTTTATGGTTGTTCTATATAAGCAGAGAAATTTACTGCGCAAATGCAAAAGAACCACCGAGAAAATGATAATAAAAGAATAATTCCTGATTTTTTTCGTTTTACTTCTACACGAGGACTGATATATTGGGGGAGAATTATGCTTTATAAGGGGTATAGCAAAAGTGCAAAAATTTATAAAAAGTGTTTCGTAGGCAGAGCTCCCATTATCCAGTGTGGTGTTTATAGAGTAATTTTATATTTCCGGGTTTTTTTTCTTAGATTTGCCGATTACATATATCGATATCTACAAACGTTTAACGTAATCAGTTATTGAATAACATAGCCATGTCAATACAGAAACATATTCATGCATATATATGCATGGTTGCACATGCATATATGTATTTATTCATATATAACTCTATCCACTTAAATATACAATTGCAAAGATATTTGCTATTTTTTTGCATATCAATACGTACAACAAAACGCACACTAATAATTCCAAAGCCTATGCTCTTGTTTATATACAATAATTTTACATCAATTTGAATAGTAGCATACATCCAAAGGACTCATTTCCCATTACCATTTATTATCTGATGTAAATATTATTTAAGCAAGTTACCATACGGTACTCCAGTGACGCCTATCTACTTAAAAAGAAAAAAAAAAAGGTGAAATGTAGAGTAAATTGATAATGCAGATATTTTTCACTTCATGATGAAGTAACCTGAGAGGGAAGGAATAAACTGGAATTTTTCAGAAATATGTCCTTTAGTAGTTTGAAAATAGGTTTAGTCATATTATGAGCTAAGAAAAGAGTAAAAAGACGAAATGAGAAGTTGACATTTCATATTCCCATTTTTTTTTAATGTAAATCAGTATGAGACCATAGATAGGACTGTCAATCAAGGTTTATGTGGAGAAAGGTGAATAACCGACAGGAAGTTTAAAAGATTCAAGGTTCTCGTAGCACAGGGAACACGTAGTGTTTGTTGTTCAGCCTTCCTAGTAGAGAAAACAAATCTATTTTGTGTGTTCAACAGATAGATCACCCAATAAAGATGAACAGACATATGTTGACTAAGATTTATTTGTAAGGCGTATCAAAAAATCTCTTTTTAAATTGTTCATGCATGCAGAAACTTATCTTTAATGTAAATTCTAAAACAGATGACTTACGATGATATGCATGTGTAATTTTCTCATCATTGCAGCCTTTTTAACTTTACCGAAACTCGTAACAAAAAGGTTTTAACATGAAATGTTTATTTCATTTTTAAAAACATATGTAATCATCATAAAGACGGACTTGACCTACTTCCACTTTTTATCAAAAGGTAAATAAATAGATCCTACCTCTATACCCCTCTCATCTTTTCCCCCTTTTCCATCAGAAGCCTTTTTCTCCTCTCCACTCTCGATAATTACCATCAGTAATAATTCTAACATTCTGTGCAATCATCCTTCTTACAAAGAGAGGATTATTCTTCTTACTCGCTTCTTTGGAAGATTCCCCTTCAATAAATGTATCACCTAATTCCGAGTGGGACATCAAATTATATTCTATCTTTTATGAAACAAGAGAAAGAATAGATGGATAAATCTTGTTCACTTTCTTTCTTAGCCTGTAACTATCTTTCCTAACATACTCTACAATCTATTCCAGGATAATTTCTAGTTTCATCATTTATAATTTCAATATGATTTACTTTTACAATAATCGTACAGTTAACGATGAATAGTCATTACGAAATAAAAAAAATCTTCATTTGATTAAAATTCCAATCTTCTCCAGTAGCGTGTTTCAAATTACACACAACACAATCTTATGTATTTCTATAATAATTTATTGTTAAAGTCACCTTGGCAAATTCTTATTTTCATAAAAATTTTAGTTTTATTGTTTCCTCTGCGCCCTCCCCCCCTCTCCTTTTTTTTTCTTTTTTTTTTTTTGCTATGATAATATGTTCGGAATCACGAATTAACCTTTACATCCCTATTGATATCTCTTTTTTTCTTTGAAACATATGTCCGATTCACAAGGATTTGAGTCATCTTTCCAGCTTTGTTTTTCTTTACTAATACTCCGAAGTATTCATTTATATCAATAACATATTTAGTCACACATAAGAGTAACTGTATATCAGTATATGTGGTCTTATATTGGTTACACACATTGGAACTTAAGATGACCTACAACTTCTGATGATATATAGTTCCATAGCCCTTTTACCATTCTTAATTTATTACTTACAATTATAACCAGAAAAAAGGTAACCACTTGTTATTAGAAACGTCATTCTTCTGACTTCCCCAAATATGCTGAAAAAGACCAAGAGTATTATGTCATTCTAAAATACATTCCTGATTTTCTATTATTTTTGGCTTTCTTGATTAGGTTGGGTTTTGGGGGTGGGGTCCCTGGGTACTTTCAGCCAGTTATAACCATCATAATTTCTGTTACTTCTGAAGAACTGGGACAGATTATAAATGAGCAAAACAATTCAGTTGATGGAAATACCAGGCATACCAGACTAAGTTAGGCTAAACAAGATACCCGTAGATACCGACAAAAGTTCCGACCAAATTTTCTGCACTGTTGACCAAATATAAGTTTTAGTAGAGGTTACGTATGCTTATATATATGTGTATATATATATATATATATATATATATATATATATATATATATATATATATATATATATATATATATATATATATATATATATATATATACCCAGTAGATCTGTTTGAAATACACTAACCGTACTTATATCCAGCACTAATTTCAGATGAAAGAGCCATATTCATTGTTCAAGCACTTTACAAGAAAGATTGAGAGATAGTTTTATGTTAAAAAATTATATTCCATTTAATAATAACACTGGTTTACAACGAAATTGAGGCAAGCACAAAAATACCCGTTTTTACCTAATTTAGGGGTGCTGAATTCAAATTTGAAATCTGTTTTTAGTCACCACCTTTAGTTTTTTTTAGACATGCATAGTATGCATTCTATGCATATACGGTACATAAAGGCGTATATGCATTCAGGGTTATTTCTAATATTGTGAGACTTATGGCTTATTTTTTTTTTATTATGCACTAAATGTAAGTGATTGCATTACATTATATATATAATTATATATCAAGATGGATTTTGGTAGTTAGGATAGCAGGTCTCAATCCACACTCAGTTGTGTTCTGGCAGTCATTGGAAGAGGTAGCCTCGCAGGTGGCGCAGGAGGTTGGTGTCCCTCAACTATCGTGTTAAACATATTTTTGTTAGCTAAATATTAGTGTTACATTTTCCAATGCACATTTTATTGCCTTGCATATTATTTAGTTTTACCTTGTTATATTTTCAGATCCTCCAATGGGTTCAAGCACGTCAAAACATCGAGGATGACTCAACAAGGCCAATTCTTTCTGCTACGTGTGTGGGAACTTCACAACAGCTGCACACCATTGAACCATCTCTTCCCTCCTCAGAACTGCCTACTTTCACTATTTTGACTGTAAAATTGGTGATCAGGACAAGTCTTGGGCTCCACACATCTGTTGTAAACCCTGCTACAATGGACTAACTACATGGTTTAATGGCAAGAAAGCGGCTTTCAACTTTGCAGTCCCGATGGTTTGGAGAGAGCCATGAAGCCAAACAGATGATTGTTATTTTTGTTTAACTAATATAACTGGTTTCAATGCATCTTCTAGGAAAAAGATCAAATATCCCAACCTTCCATCTGCTATGAGATCCGTTTCCCATTCAGATGATCTTCCTGTACCCAAACTCCAGTAAATAAGGATTTTTTTTCCTCATCAGATGAAGAAATGCCTTCAAGGGAGGATTCTGCCGAGTCAATATTTTTGAGAGATATTGAGTCTACATATTCAGGTACAATTGGCAACGAGCCACACTGGATCACGGAAGAAGACCTGAATGATCTTGCTCATGATTTGTATCTGTCAAAACAGCAGTCAGACCTCTTGGCTTCTCGGCTTAAACAGTGGAACCTAGTCCAGGAAGATGTAAGGATCATCAGTTTCAGGAATCGGAACAATAACCTTGCTTCCTTTTTCGATATAGAAAACAAGTTGTTCTACTGCACAAACATACCTGGCTTGTTCACGTCCCTTGGTTTGCCACATAATCCTTCAGACTGGCGTCTTTTCATAGACTCTTCCAAGCGAAGTTTCAAGGCTGTGCTTCTGCACAATGGGAATAAATATCCCAGCATAGCCATTGCACACTCTGACCATCTAAAGGAGTCCTATGACAATATGGAGCTTCCTTTAGAAGCTATTAAGTACAGTGAGTACCAATAGAGTCTGTGTGGGGACCTCAAGGTCACTGGTCTTCATATGGGTATGCGAGCGGGCGTCACAAAGTACTGTTGTTTTATCTCTCTCTGGGATAGTCGAGCTGTATCCCAGCATTACAAGCAGAAAAACTGGGGGTCTAGAAGCACTTTTGTTCCTGGCGAACACAGCGTCAAGGGGAATCCTCTGGTGGACATGAATAAGGTGCTTCTTCCTCCTCTTCACATCAAGCTTGGTTTGATGAAGAATTTCGTGAAGGCGTTGGACAAAAATGGTGCTGCCTTCCAACACTTGTCTACTGTGTTCCCAGGTGTTAGTGCTGTTAAGCTCAAAGAAGGCATCTGTGTTGGACCTCAGATACGAGAAGTGCTGAAGGATACTGATTTTGAGGAGCTTCTTAACTTAAAGGAACTGAGAGCATGGGAAGCATTCAAGTCAGTCTGTAGTGGCTTCCTTGGCAACACACGCGTACCAGATTACCAAGCCTCTATTGGAAAGTTGTTAAAGTCTCACGAGGATATGGGGTGCCGAATGTCACTCAAGATTCATTTTCTCCATTCCCACCTCAACTTCTTCCCGCCAAACCTTGGAGCAGTGAGTGATGAGCATGGAGAAAGATTTCACCAAGACAATACGAAGATGGAGAGCAACTATCAAGGCAAATAAAACCCCGGAATGATGGGAGACTTCTGCTGGCAGCTCTTGCGTGACATCCCGGAGGCAAATTACACCAGATCTTCTAATAAAACACACTTTTGACTGTCTGTGGTACTATGAATTGTGTAATTGTGTCATCCAAGTATATTGATTCTTTATCGATCCTTTTTTATCTGTTATAAGCTGCTGCAACTCTTGAAATGTGCACATATATTCTCTGTTTATACTAAAATGGGACTATTTGAAAGCCAGAAAACTCCAGGTGATCGAGCAAAACTATTTATAAATTTGAATTCAGCACACCCAAATTAGCAAAAAACACCTAACCCTATTCTTGACTCAGACCAATTTTTTTTTTTTTTTTTTTTTTTTTTTTTTTTTTTTTTGTAAACCAGTGTAATGGAATGCATCTTTACGGCAAATAAATCACCAGATTTTATCCTAACAAAATAATATCATGCAAATGATACTGTTCATAATTAATTGGTGTTTTATTTACAAAAAGCTAATTCATCGTTAACTTTACCGGAAAATTATTCAGTGATCATATTAGGACCCTATTTGCTCGTAGATTTGAGCCAAGCTATTCTTGTTATACCATCAATCTGAAATTCATCATCAAAACGATGTTACCCATTTCTAAATTGAGGAATTCTTTTGTAACAACAAAGAAATATAATCAGAAGGATATGAAAAGATATCCCAGCTAATTACTGTTCATACCAGTTCATACTGTACCAAGCTTTTCTGGATATTGGAGAAATAATTCTAGGTCTTCCATTCTTACAATTATACCTATAAGACCTGTCTGTTTTGATACTATATATATCTAGCACTTAGGGAATTTTATATATGTGATCACAAATTCCTGGCTGCTTTATTTTATTCCAACACTTTGGCAAGCTGTTCACTCTGCCAATTACTTTATGTCTCACTTCTAGACTTCAAAATTAATAAATCATAAAGACAATGCGGAACTTGTGTTACATATCTGCTGATTAACATTAAATTGGTTTTCTAGTATCCAATTTGCCTTCTTACACATTTCTAAATCTTTTAAACTCAAAAGTACTTTATTTTAAACTTGTGTTCTTTCAAGTATAGTTTCGATCGATAGTCGAGATATTGGTAACCCACTCATTTCTTTACATCTGATTAGATACTCCTGATCAACAAGCTCAATAACTCAGCTGATGACTATCACTATCATTATGATATGTGAGCAATGCCAATGTTTCCTTCTTCAACACTCTTCTATATCGGAAATTCTAATGACATTAACCTACAGACTCAGTCCAAGATTGTGATCCAACATCTTGAGGTATTATCCTTTCCTGCTATATATATGTAAAATGCATACTTTTGTGCTTGATTTAGATATCGATATCTTTTCCTTATTTCGATCGCATCTGTTATACATTTCATAAGTAATACAGTAGTACGTCCTTAACTCGCCCAAGAAAGTTGTCTTATACTAAACATGGAGGTTTTCCCTAATGGAATAATAGAAAATAAGTTATTTTTTTGTTAAGGTCCCAAGACATAACTATAGACATTATTTGCCGTAATTTATTTTTTACGTGTTAGGTCCTAAATACTATTTAATGATGAAAGAGAATAATTAAACAAACTCATTTTTATTTAGGCCTTAACATACAGAAATGACTTGATGACCTGAATGGATGGTAGTGAAATGGTAAATAACATTTTGGGATTGATTCTCTCTCTCTCTTTTCCATTTTTTTTCCTTCAAATGTCTCTGATTGATACTTACCTGACTGGATTCTCAAAGAAGCAGTCCAATTATAGTTTATCTTACCTTGTCCTTAAATGATTAATATATATATATATATATATATATATATATATATATATATATATATATATATATATGAATATATGTATATATAAATATATATATATATATATATATATATATATATATATATATATTTATATATATATATATATATATATATATATATATATATATATATATATATATATATATATAAACACACACACACATATTTATATAAATATATATATACATATATATATATATATATATATATATATATATATATATATATATATATATATATATATATATATATATATCATAGACTCCTTTAAGGAAGGACTGGAACGTCCCCTGCTCGGGGTTTTTAACTTGAGTCTGAAAGATTAACTTGAGTCTGGACTAAAATGACTTCTAGAATGGCTAAAATCACGTTCTCTGGATCAAAATGGGGGTTTTTGAGGATGGTGAGTTCAATAGTAACATTTTCAACACCACCTGGGGTCATCTTCAAGGTCTAAAGGTCATTTATCAAGGTCAAATTTGTGAATTTTGGTCATTTTTGCTCGTTTTTTGTGTGTAACTCATAAATGGTGAGAGATAGCTGATTATAATATGAGGCAAGTCTGCAGAGCTGTCCGAATTAAATATATATTGTCATATATCGTCCTTCAAGAAAGGACTGGAACGTCCCCTGATCGGGGTTTTTAACTTGAGTCTGAAGGATTAACTTGAGTCCTGGACTAAAATGACTTCTAAGAAGGGCTAGAAACACGTTCTCTGAGTCAAAATGGGGGTTTTTGAGGACGGTGAGTTCAATAGTGAAATTTTCAACACCACCTGGGGAAATCTTCATCATCTTCAAGGTCAAAAGGTCATATTTCAAGGTCAAAATAGTGAATTTGGGTAATTTTTACTCGTTTTTGTGTGTAACTCATAGATGGTGAGGGATGGCTGATTATAATAAGAGGCAAGTCTGTAGTACTGTCCAAATTTAATATATATTGTCAAATATTGTATTACTCAAACATTCCAAACAAGCCCTAAAACAATGAAACACTAAAATAAGAAATAGAGAACGGTATTTCTCATCACAACAAAACTCAAAGACATTAACATTTGATTAGATGAACATCGCTGGATGGAGAGCTTTTCTTTCCTCCTGAGGCATCTCACAGCCTTTTCTTTGTCACTTACATTGAGAACCTGAGCTTTCAATAGAATGTTGGCTAAAGTCGTACATGTTGTATTATTAGTAGCTAAAGGTGCATCTACAAAAGATAACAATTCAGCAAAATGAAAGCGGCAATGCATTTTAGTCATGGCATGCAAATTATAGGCATTATGTACAAAAAAGACAGTTGAAATAGTTGGCACACTCAGTCCACCTCTATTCAAATGAACTAAGAACTCAGATGACACATCGTTACCATCTTCATCATCCATGATATCCTCCATACTAGTGCTATTACAATATTTATGAACAATGTATCCAGCCAAATATACAACTTTATGCTTAAGGTTATCAGCAGACCTCAAGAGCTCCCGAGTGTCTTGAGGAGTGATCTCGTCAATGAGTTCACTTCGCTTATCTGGATTTATGGAAGAAGTACAATTCTTGTCGCAATCAAGCACATGAGAACTAGATTCTGGCATAATGTCACGCTTTAGAAGTGTCTGCAAATTTGTAACTTTTCCTGCAGCCATAATGTCAACTACATCAATGTAGAAGTTTCCACCACTTCTTTGCCTGGCTTGACCGAAAAACTTTTCCAAGGCTTCATCCGCGAATATAGCAGGAAGAACGTAGTCAAAGTCTTTCTCTGCCAGAAGCAATTTGGAAGCAGCCACATTATTACGTGTAGACACAATGAATGCTTCAGCAGTTTGCTTAGTTAACTTCAGCTTACGACCACTACCTCCTTGCCATGTGCAGGTCGATATAATTTGGCAGGCGTCCTCCAACTTAGTGAAAGATCTACAGTCTGCTGTCCAAGGCTGTCTGGATTAGTCACGTAGATGTCTAGCTGAGAAACGGTCTTTCACATTCATCATCTTGAACCACTCACTCATTATCTGGGTGAGAATGATGGTGCCTTCGCTGATGCCCAATGAATCCTTGAAGGTCTTTAAGGCAGCGACAGTCTTGTCATTGAACACCTGACATACTAAGGGTACGCTCTGGCGTTGAAGGGGTTTGGGGAAAACAGCGGTGTGCGTCAGCTTGGTTAAGCGAATAGGAGTAGCTCGGTCGATCTCATAAAGCTTCCGAATATCACTCCAGTAAGCTTTGTACTCATTGCCATGTACAAGAAATGAGAGTGTCTGGCCATCAACAGTAATCCAGTTGTTACGAACATTTTTGAAGATGTGCATGTAGTCGTACACTAAGAACATAGATTGCTCTTGAATGGATAGCACTTGACAACTTCCAGGTCCTCCCAGTTTCGAATAAACACTGCGATTGGTATTGCAATTGTCACATATCAAAGAAATCACAGTACCGCCAGCACCAACTACAGCTGAGGCAGCTTCAGTAAGAAGTTCACTCAGCTTATCGGCAGCTAGCTTTTTGCAGGGTAAAACGTGTAGAATATAGCGTGGACCACCAAAATGGCAGGCAACTTCAACAACCATAGCATGTGAAGCAAGCATTTCATGGTCACTACCCGCTGCAACGTTTTGAGCATATCCTAGAACATGTCCTCCAGAAAATCGCAATGTCTCGATCAGCTTTACTTCATCAAACATTTGATTCACCAAACGCTGCTGCGGCTTAAGCTGGTCGAATAACGTTTTGAGGTTGGAATCCTGCAGACTACTAGAAAGCACCTCTTTTATCTTTTTTGTTGATGGTAGAATGATTAAGCCAGATCGACGAATCATTTTGTATGCACTGGGTGATATGTTGTGAAGCTGCATTGCGAATATCAGAGTGTCGGTATGAAATCGACGACCATCAGGAGGTTTGAACACAAGCCGCAGCTGTGACAGAATGAAGGTTAAATGAGGAAGCTCGTGTGCCTCAGTCATTTTCCAGAGCTGGCTTATTATGTACTGAAGACTTTCCTGGCTTTTGTACTCATAGGTGTTTACCTGTTCCGTTATGGATCTAATCTGGGACCTTTTTGAGAGTAAGCTGTTCTTTTGCAAAGGAAAAAGTCGTTTAGGCACCTCAATGCCATCTTTCTCAACTCTATTCAAGAATAAGAATCCAAAAGGTGAGTTGACTTGTTGTAGATGAAAGAACTGCTTGACAGTTTGTCCAGTAGCGTCAGTTCTTGATAGGTAGAGATCTTTCTGGTCTTTTATGAGGTTAAAACCAGGAAAATAGGAGCTAATTTTGGCGCGAAATTGGTCGAAATCTCGGATTTTGTCTGCAGCCTCAGCAGCTGCATGCACCTTTTTAGCTCTTGATTGTGATGTAGAGGATGATGTTGGGCGTGGGGCTGAGGTAACGTGCTTCAAAGCTGATTTTGGTATTCCAGGTAATATTGATGGAGGTTGTATGGGTCGCTTGCCACCCTTAACTGACACCCATTCACAATTGAAATGTGTCTCACAAATATATATCTCCTTCAAGCGTCTCAAGCTTTCTTTCTCATTCGGCATTGCCAATATCCATCTCTCCCTCTCCTCAGGATCTTTTGGGAAGGATATGACTTTTACATAAGGTGTCCCATCATAGTTCTCTTTACAACCAAAGCAGCTACAGTGACGTGGCATATTGTGAGATCACCAGCTGGACCGTTTCTATAACAAAAACAGAAACAAAACACATTAGTCATTGAGATTTGAACAGAAAATAGGATTTGCATAGAAAACGAGATAAAAACAGGAAAAGTTGTGGGAGCAAAATGATCTTAAAATTTGAAAATACATAACATATGTCAATTTTTAAAAAATCAGGCATGAAGTCTCTCAGACTCAAGATAAAAACCCCGAGATCCTGACGTTCCAGTCCTTCCTTAAAGGAGTCTATGATATATATATATATATATATATATATATATATATATATATATATATTTATATATATATATATATATATATATATATATATATATATATATATATATATATATTTATGAATATATATATATATATATATATATATATATATATATATATATATATATATATATGTATATACTTTTTTTTTCTTCATCAATGTAGAGTCCTTTGTTTTGTTCGCTACAACTTTATTGTGGTGATAGTTTCTTGAAAAAAAAACACTTGTATGTCTTCACCAATAAGTTCTTAAGCAATGAGCCAGGCGTCTCCTCTATTCCTCCATCTTAGCAGCTGATAGTGCTTACATCTGCTTTTGGTCACAAAATCTTTATTATGCCTCTCTATTAACTTCTCTATATCCGTACTGCCCTCAAGACCCATTCCTAGAGACAATATCCTCCACAATGTCATCAAAACCAGTCCAGTGTATCTGAAGTCTGTTCAAATTACTGCTTTTACCTAAATTTCCAACAGACAGTTCATAATACTGTAAGAGTCCTCTGACCAGGTTTTGTCTATGAGACCTTCCGATAGAAAGATAAGGAGGTGGATCTTCCAGAACTAAATAAAGGATATATTTAGTGTGAGATGTCAATTTAAAGCTCAACTGTGACAGTGGTACCGTATAAATCTTCTTGAAATTTCTAATAACTTACTGGCATATGGAATAAAAAAGAGGAGCATTTTTAGAGATTAAAACTCCAAAGAGATTAAGTTATGCGCAGGCAAAGAAAATTCTTCCAAGCATGGATTATTAACCCGGAGGGCGTTCAGTTTCTAATTTTTCCTTCTTTCTGATAATGATACCAAAAAGTAAATTAACAAAATGATTTTCATGCAAGCCTTAGTGTTTGACATCATCCACGACGCATTTAAATGACGATTGGCGCATTATTCTATTGTTAAAACTCAGTGATTTTTTTGATTGGTAGATTATTAGAGTTTTTGTTTTGAAGTTATGAAATTTAAGTTTTTACTTGGGCAGCCATGAAGTTGTTCCTTATAATCTCAGTAATATCCTCCTTTTCTTCCTGGTACTGCTAGTGCATAAAGCTATTATAGTATAGGTTTACTTTGGATGTACTGCTTTCGCTGCTGGGCATAGTCTCATACCAGTCATGCATGGCCCGTTTGACCTCTCGGTTGACCTGGATGTTGGAGTGGCCATTGTTCACCAAGACCTTGGTAATCCTATCTAGTTCTCTGTCAGTCTCCATCAATGAAGAACAATAGGAGAGTCCTAATGGGACATTAACTTTCACTATTCAAGAAGAAGCCTAAATTCACGGGTTTCATGTACACACTAGTATTGAAACCATGCTCAGCATTCGAGACCTGGAAGTTCAATAAGAAAAGGCAGCTGTTATCATGATGCTCCTACAAAGATCTAAGGGAACTGCACTCCTCAAAGTTCATCTATCTGGTAAGAAGAGAGGACTTTAACAAAGGTGTCATCGATGTAGCAAAAGTATAATTCAGGGCGATCTAAACATGAAAAAATCTCGCTCCTCAACGACTCCCATGTTAAAGTTGTCGAAGAGGATTCCTAGAGGAGAGCAGTTCACCACATCATCCTTTTGCATGTGCATGTACCCATGATTGGTGGTGGAATGGCTCTTCTTTGTACATATTTCAAGGAGATTGTGTAAGGTATGTCTGGGATGTGGAGTGGAGTGGTCAAATCCCGGATAAGCTGGATAGTCTCGTTTACAGGGAAATTCGTGAAGTGTGACTTCACATCACAAGAGGCAATAAATCCATCACTAGAATGCCCTTTGATGTTCGTCAGGAACTCCGTGAAAGCCACGCTGTACTGGTCAGGAACATAAGGGGTTAGAAGAGAGTGTTGGCCTTCATGATTCCATTAAATAACAATAAGTTTTCATCAAAAATTATCGTATGTAAGACAATAAGTCTCATGCCTAAAATGAAAATCATAGACTAAGAGAGCTAGTGTTGAGATTTCATTCTTAATGAGCGCTTGGCAATTAAACAGTAAACGATTAATAAAGCATCTGAATCATTTTAGTTTTACCCCTTTTAACTTGAAATTACAAGTAAGCCACTAGGACAATTTGAAAGATAAGATGTCCCTTTAAATCAGTCACTTCAGAGGAACTTGCTGACCTACCTGCTGTAGCTGCCAGATGTTGATTTTTTGGTTGACAATGTGACCGACAATAAAAGTAGCCACACACAGTATCATCTCTTATGAACGTAACTGTACATTCTTTTGTTCAAAGTGCGAACAATGTAGTTAATTGTACATGTGACTTATCTTAGCCCATGCAGCTGTTATCCAGCACTGCCTGCTCCAACCTAGCTGATATATATATATATATATATATATATATATATATATATATATACATATATATATATATATATATATATATATTATATATATATATATATATATATATATGTATATATATATATATATATATATATGTATATATATATATATATATATATATATATATATATATATATACAGTATACTGTATATATATACATATATATATATATATATATATATATATTATGTATATATATGCATATATATATATATATATATATATATATATGTGTGTGTGTGTGTGTGTGTGTGTGTGTATACACTGCATATCATATAAACACTATGTAAAATAGAATCGACGTATTTCCAAAAAAATATACACAGAGGATCTACTGCATATAGCTATCTGATTATCTCATTTTAGTCCAGTATTTTTTTAGAATTAAAATCAATTACACTAACAGAGGTTAAGCTTCTTTTAATATTGAACGAAGCAACTCACATTTCCTCAATATTTAATTTAATATAACTCTAAATATCTTTTATCAATTGTTTGTCTTATTTTATGCATTACTACCTATCCTTTTGCTGCATTCCTGCCAAGATACAAAGTTATCCTGTAACAGAAAGAATTTAAAGTGATTCTCCCTACTTTATTACATGATTATATGAAATACAGAAAAAATAAAAGAAATTTTCGTACTATCAGGAACTTTAAATATTCAAGCAATGGTTTTGATAACTAGTATCCGTAGCTAGTGAAAAAAAAAATTAATCATACATTGCCACTTAGCTTCACTAAAATTTTCAATCGAAAGATTTTTTTTTACATCTATGACATATATATTCATGTAAAACTTATAATGATAATAATGTTCACAAAAATATGCATGGTCATATTAGTCTAAAACTTTCACTTTTATCATTTTGCAGGGTTGGTACCTTTAATTATAGTTTAATAACTGTAAGTGCTGCTGGATTTTGGACTGAAAAGGCTTGCTAAATTCTAAAGAACTTAAACAAAAACACAGGAGATCTCTCCATTTCCATAATGAAATGATGTATATATATATATATATATATATATATATATATATATATTTATATATATATATATATATATATATATATATATATATATATATATATATATACATATATATAACCCACCTCCTTACTCGGAACATTAAAATAGGATAAAACTAATTCAGGGGTTTACAAAAACTTTCCAAATGCGTCGAAGATATAAAAATTGAATAATCTCCCACAAACTCGATTCAATAGCCTCGTATAAACATAAAAAAAAAAAAAATACCATAGGCCTCTCATTCATAAATTGTTCCTATAGAACCCTTAATGGAGTTTACATAAGTCATAAACAAAATATGTAAAACAAAAAGTTAATTCTTAAAAAATAACGTATATTCACACATACTAACTTGAACGAAAAATACAATTACAGGAACGACTCAAGTCAATTATAATTTACATACAAATACCTAATCCTACATGAGAAGAACTCACCTTACGAGAAGGTTATAAAACTACAAAATACACCAAATACATTTTATGAATAAAATATGTACTCTACACTAAACTTGTTTTGTAAGAATATAGATAATATATGTGTTTTTGTTTGTTTTGTATATATATATATATATATTATATATATATATATATTATATATATATATACATATATATATACTACATATATATATATAATAAGTATATATATAAATATGTATATATATATATATATATTATATATAATCTATCTATATACCAAGGCACTTCCCCCAACTTTGGGGGGGTAGCGACACCAACAATGAAACAAACAAAAAGGGGACCTCTACTCTCTATGTTCCCTTCAGCCTAATCAGGGACCCAACCGAGTTCAGCTGGTACTGCTAGGGTGCCACAGCCCAACCTCCCACATTTCCACCACAGATGAAGCTTCATAATGCTGACTCCCCTACTGCTGTTACCTCCGCGCGTCATCTAATGCCCCGAGGAAGCAGCAGGGTCCTACTGGAACTGCTTCACAATCGCTCGCCATTCATTCCTATTTCTAGCACGCTCTCTTGCCTCTCTCACATCTATCCTCCTATCACCCAGAGCTTTCTTCACAACCATCCATCCCACTCCAAACCTTGGCCTTCCTCTCTGTACTTCTCCCATCAACTCTTGCATTCATCACCTTCTTTAGCAGACAACCATTTTCCATTCTCTCAACATGGCCAAACCACCTCAACACATTCATATCCACTCTAGCCGCTAACTCATTTCTTACACCCCGTTCTCTCCCTCACCACTTCGTTCCCTAACCCTATCTACTCGAGATAACACCAGCCATACTCCTCAGACACTTCATCTCAAACACATTCAATTTCTGTCTCTCCATCACTTTCATTCCACCACGACTCCGATCCATACATCACAGTTGGTACAATCACTTTCTCATATAGAACTCTCTTTACATTCATGCCCAACCCTCTATTTTTTACTACTCCCTTAACTGCCCCCAACACTTTGCAACCTTCATTCACTCTCTGACGTACATCTGCTTCCACTCCACCATTTGCTGCAACAATAGACCCCAAGAACTAGGACGATTGGTTTGACTACCAGGTAACACCAGACCCCGTTAGCATTTATAACCTTCCGTGACTAAAATTAAAAATGAATCCCAGACCTTATAGGGGCCTAGTTCCAGTGGCATGAGTTCTGAAAAAAAAAGTATCATTATTATTGTTATTATTATTATTATTACTATTATTTTTATTATTATTAGCCCAGCTACAACCCAAGGATAAAAGCAGGGTGCCATGGGCCGA
>NC_090731.1:57773950-57776450 GCF_036898095.1 Palaemon carinicauda
ATAGGTGTATGAACCAAACTGCATAAGGAATCTTCGTCAGTATCACGGCAAGTTTAGAAGACATAGCAAATATGCAAAGTATAGTAGTAAAGTATTTTATTAAACGTATGACTACACTCCATATTGTTTCTTATCCTACCGTATCATACAATAAGTAGTGAGTGATATTGTTTACATGTTTTCATTATTATGCCATCTGGTAAACGTTAATTTGTTTACACAGGATACCACTAACAACAGTGCCTACTTTACATATGTCTCCCTAGATTGCATATTAATGAATCTAGTCAAATCTTGCCAATTATGATATATCATCATACATGAGTGAGGTGCGGTAAAATATGATACGTTCGTCTAAGTATTACTACAAGCAGTACATACTACATATATATTAAATTAGTCTTAATCTCAATCTGTCACAGGGATAAAGATTTGGTTCCCTTCGATTCAAGACGAGTACCTATTGAATTTTATTGAAAAAAGTTAATATATCAACAATAGAAATTAATTTAATTAATTCATGTAAGCAATATTAAAGTCAGTGTTCTTTTCCACTGAAACTAGATTTATTATTATCAAAAGGCTATGTATATATATATATACATATATATATATTTATATATATATATATATATATATATATATATATATATATATATATATTCCTGTATATATATATATATATATATATATATATATATATATATATATATATGTATATGTATATATATATTTATTTATTAACATAAAGTGGCTATATAATATATATATATATATATATATATATATATATATATATATATATATATATATATATATATATATATATATATATATGTATATATATATATATAATATAATATAAAATTGCTATATATAATATATATATAAATATATGTATATATATATATATATATATATATATATATATATATATATATATATATATACATATATATATTTATGTATGCACACATATTTATATATATACATAAATTTATATAAATATAAATATATATATATATATATATATATATATATTTATATATACACAGTATATATATATATATATATATATATATATATATATATATATATATATATATATATATATATATATATATATATATATATATATATGTGTGTGTGTGTGAATATATATATATATATATATATATATATATATATATATATATATATATATACATATATATATATATATATATATATATATATATATATATATATATATATATATGTATGTGTGTGTGTATGTGTGTGTGTGTGTATTATTACAAGCCAAGCTACATCCCTAGTTAGAAAAGCAAGATCCTATAGGGCGAAGAGCACCAGCAGCGATAAATAACCCAGTGGGAAAGTAATAAGATACATGGGAAGTAATAAATAAGCATAATAAAATATTCTAATAAACATAACAATATTGAATTAGATCATTTATATATAGACTATAAAAACTCAAAAAAAAAAAGATAAGAGGAAGAGGAATAAGATAGAACAACGTGCCTGAGTGTACCCTCAAGCAAGAGAACTATAATCCAGGCTATGCCACTAACCAAGACTAGAGAACAAATGTTTGATTTTGTAGTATCCTTTTCCTAGAAGAAGCTGCTTACCATTCGTAAAGAATCTCATTAACCCTTATGAAGAGAAAAATAGCTACTTTAAAATTACATTGTGCTTAGAAAAAAGTTTGGTATTCCCTATGTTGTCAGAGTTTGAGGAAAGAGGAGAGAGTAGAAAAAAATAGGCCAAACTATTCGGTGTATGTGTAAGCAAAGAAAAAATAAGCCGTAGCCAGAAAGGGATACAATCCAGTACTATCTGGTCAGTCAAAGGACCCAATAACTCTAGCGGTAGTGATTCAACAGGTAGCTGGGGCCCTGGCCAACGTACTACCTATTTGTGCGTTTATATTATTTATCAATAAATATTGACCTTTATTAGTGGAAGATGGTTTCATGTGCCTAATTATGTGTTCAGAGACATAATGAATGTGTATTCGACCAGTTATTAATACTGAAATTATTAATGAACTACCATAAACTTTTCAGCGAATGAATTACAAGTTCTGATTGAGGATAAAGAGGTAAAGGGCACCGTAGTTAATTTCTGTAAAAGGGGGACAAGAATAGGTACACTCTAGGAATTATTATACCTTACCTCCTCATTTGTCGATTTAGTATTACTGACATTATACACTATCCAAGATAAAACTTGTAAATGTTATTCTTAAGAAGATTTCTCTTTTGGTAAAGTTTCTTTCGAAGACACTGAACCCCGTTCTAAAAAATAAATAAATAAATAAATAAATAAATAATGAATACCCAGGAATTTCTTTTTTTTTTATTTTTAGGGGGTGGGGGTGCCTTAGATCAATACTTCTATATAATTCCTTACTTTATCAAATATTTCCTTTTCATCACAAATAGACAAGTAACGAATCTGCTAATCATAATCAAAATAATTAATGTACGTTTTG
>NC_090731.1:57793950-57798950 GCF_036898095.1 Palaemon carinicauda
TATATATATATATATATATATATATATATATATATATATAATAAACATTTAAGGACAAGGTAAGATAAATTATAATTGGACAGCTTCTTTGTGAGAATCCAGTCAGGTAAGTATCAATCAGAGACATTTGAGGGAAAAAAAATTGAAAGAGAGAGATAATCAATCCCAAAATGTTATTCACCATTTCACTACCATCCATTCAGGTCATCAAGTCATTTCTGTACGTTAAGGCCTAATTAAAAATGCTTTGGTTTAATTATTCTCTTTCATCATTAAATAGTATCTAGGATCTAACACGTAAAAAGAAATTACGGAAAATAATGCCTATACCTATGTCTTGGGACCTTAAAAATAAAATAACTTATTTTCTATTATTCCATCAGGAAAAACCTCGTTTGAATACTCCATGTTTAGTATAAGACAACTTTCTTGGGCGAGTTAAGGACGTACTACTGTATTACTTATGAAATGTATAACAGATGCGATCGAAATAAGGAAAAGATATCGATATCTAAATAAAGCACAAAAGTATGCATTTTACACATATATTGCAGGAAAGGATAATACCTCAAGATGTTGGATCACAATCTTGGACTGAGTCTGTAGATTAATGTCATTAGAATTTCCGATAGAGAAGAGTGTTGAAGAAGGAAACATTGGCATTGCTCACATATCATAATGATAATGATAGTCATCAGCTGAGTTATTGAGCTTGTTGATCAGGAGTATCTAATCAGATGTAAAGAAATGAGTGGAGTACCAATATCTCGACTATCGATCGAAACTATACCTAAAAGAACACAAGTTTAAAATAAAGTACTTTTGAGTTTAAAAGATTTAGAAATGTGTAAGAAGGCAAATTGGGTACTAGAAAACCAATTTAATGTTAATCAGCAGAAATGTAACACAAGTTCCGCATTGTCTTTATGATTTATTAATTTTGAAGTCTAGAAGTGAGACATAAAGTAATTGGCAGAGTGAACAGCTTGCCAGAGTGTTGGAATAAAATAAAGCAGCCAGAAATCTGTGATCACATAAATAAAAGTCCTTAAGTGCTAGATATATATATATATATATATATATATATATATATATAGTATCAAAACAGACAGGTCTTATAAGTATAATTGTAAGAATGGAAGAGCTAGAATTATTTCTCCAATTTCCAGAAAAGCTGTGTACAGTATGAACTGGTATGAACAGTAATTGGCTGGGATATCTTTTCATATATTTCTGATTATATTTCTTTGTTGTTACAAAACAATTCCTCAATTTAGAAATGGGTAACATCGTTTTGATGATGAATTTTAGATTGATGGTATAACAAGAATAGCTTGGTTTAAATCTACGAGCAAATAGGGTCCTAATATGATCACTGAATAATTTTCCGGTAAAGTTAACGATGAATTAGCTTTTTGTAAATAAAACACCAATTAATTATGAACAGTATCATTTGCATGATATTATTTTGTTGGGATAAAATCTGGTGATTTATTTGCCGTAAAGATGCATTCCATTACACTGGTTTACAAAAAAAAAAAAAAAAAAAAAAAAAAAAAAAAAAAAAAAAAAAAAAATTGGTCTGAGTCAAGAATAGGGATAGGTGTTTTTTGCTAATTTGGGTGTGCTGAATTCAAATTTATATATATTTTGCTCTATCACCTCTAGTTTTCTGGCTTTCAAATAGTCCCATATTAGTATATACAGAGAATATATGTGCACATTTCAAGAGTTGCAGCAGCTTATAACAGATAAAAAAGGATCGATAAAGAATCAATATACTTGGATGACACAATTACACAATTCATAGTACCACAGACAGTCAAAAGTGTGTTTTCTTAGAAGATCTGGTGTAATTTGCCTCCGGGATGTCACGCAAGAGCTTCCAGCAGAAGTCTCCCATCATTCCGGGGTTTTATTTGCCTTGATAGTTGCTCTCCATCTTCGTAATGTCTTGGTGGAATCTTTCTCCATGCTCATTACTCACTGCTCCAAGGTTTGGCGGGAAGAAGTTGAGGTGGGAATGGAGAAAATGAATCTTGAGTGACATTCGGCACCCCATATCCTCGTGAGACTTAAACAACTTTTCAATAGAGGCTTGATAATCTGGTACGCGTGTGTTGCCAAGGAAGCCACTACAGACTGACTTGAATGCTTCCCATGCTCTCAGTTCCTTTAAGTTAAGAAGCTCCTCAAAGTCAGTATCCTTCAGCACTTCTCGTATCTGAGGTCCAACACAGATGCCCTCTTTGAGCTTAACAGCACTAACACCTGGGAACACAGTAGACAAGTGTTGGAAGGCAGCACCATTTTTGTCCAACGCCTTCACGAAATTCTTCATCAAACCAAGCTTGATGTGAAGAAGAGGAAGAAGCACCTTATTCATGTCCACCAGAGGATTCCCCTTGACGCTGTGTTCGCCAGGAACAAAAGTGCTTCTAGACCCCCAGTTTTTCTGCTTGTAATGCTGGGATACAGCTCGACTATCCCAGAGACAGATAAAACAACAGTACTTTGTGACGCCCGCTCGCATACCCATATGAAGACCAGTGACCTTGAGGTCCCCACACAGACTCTATTGGTACTCACTGTACTTGATAGCTTCTAAAGGAAGCTCCATATTGTCATAGGACTCCTTTAGATGGTCAGAGTGTGCAATGGCTATGCTGGGATATTTATTCCTATTGTGCAGAAGCACAGCCTTGCAACTTCGCTTGGAAGAGTCTATGAAAAGACGCCAGTCTGAAGGATTATGTGGCAAACCAAGGGATGTGAACAAGCAAGGTATGTTTGTGCAGTAGAACAATTTGTTTTCTATATCGAAAAAGGAAGCAAGGTTATTGTTCCGATTCCTGAAACTGATGATCCTTACATCTTCCTGGACTAGGTTCCACTGTTTAAGCCGAGAAGCCAAGAGCTCTGACTGCTGTTTTGACAGATACAAATCATGAGCAAGATCATTCAGGTCTTCTTCCGTGATCCAGTGTAGCTCGTTGCCACTTGTTCCTGAATATGTAGACTCAATATCTTCCAAAGATATTGACTCGGCAGAATCCTCCCTTGAAGGCATTTCTTCATCTGATGAGGAAAGAAAATCCTTATTTACTGGAGTTTGGGTACAGGAAGATCATCTGAATGGGAAACGGATCTCATAGCAGATGGAAGGTTGGGATATTTGATCTTTTTCCTAGAAGATGCATTGAAACCAGTTATATTAGTTAAACAAAAATAACAATCATCTGCGTGGCTTCATGGCTCTCTCCAAACCATCGGGACTGCAAAGTTGAAAGCCACTTTCTTGCCATTAAACCATTTAGTTAGTCCATTGTAGCAGGGTTTACAACAGATGTGTGGAGCCCAAGACTTGTCCTGATCACCAATTTTACAGTCAAAATAGTGAAAGTAGGCAGTTCTGAGGAGGGAAGAGATTGTTCAACGGTGTGCAGTTGTTGTGAAGTCCCCACACACGTAGCAGAAAGAATTGGCCTTGTTGAGTCATCCTCGATGTTTTGACGTGCTTGAACCCATTGGAGGATCAGAAAATATAACAAGGTAAAACTAAATAATATGCAAGGCAATAAAATGTGCATTGAAAAATGTAATACTAATATTTAGCTAACAAAAATATGTTTAACACGATAGTTGAGGGACACCAACCTCCTGCGCCACCTGCGAGGCAACCTCTTCCAATGACTGCCAGAACACAACTGAGTGTGGATTGAGACCTGCTATCCTAACTACCAAAATCCGTCTTGATATGTAATTATATATATAATATAATGCAATCACTTACATTTAGTGCATAATAAAAAAAATAAGCCATAAGTCTCACTATATTAGAATTAACCCTGATTGCATATACGCCTTTATGTACCGTATATGCACAGAATGCATACTATGCATATCTAAAAAAAAACTAAAGGTGGTGACTAGAAACAGATTTCAAATTTGAATTCAGCACCCCTAAATTAGGTAAAAACGGGTATTTTTGTGCTTGCCTCAATTTCTTTGTAAACCAGTGTTATTATTAAATGGAATATAATTTTTTAACATAAAACTATCTCTCAATCTTTCTTGTAACGTGCTTGAACAATGAATATGGCTCTTTCATCTGAAATTAGTGCTGGATATAAGTACGGTTAGTGTATTTCAAACAGATCTACTGGGTATATATATATATATATATATATATATATATATATATATATATATATATATATATATATATATATATATATATATATATATATATATATATATATATATATAAGCATACGTAACCTCTACTAAAACTTAGATTTGGTCAACAGTGCAGAAAATTTGGTCGGAACTTTTGTCGGTATCTACGGGTATTTTGTTTAGCCTAACTTAGTCTGGTATGCCTGGTATTTCCATCTACTGAATTGTTTTGCTCATTTATAATCTGTCCCAGTTCTTCAGAAGTAACAGAAATTATGATGGTTATAACTGGCCGAAAGTACCCAGGGACCCCACCCCCAAAACCCAACCTAATCAAGAAGGCCAAAAATAATAGAAAATCGGGAATGTATTTTAGAATGACATAATACTCTTGGTCTTTTTCAGCATATTTGGGGAAGTCAGAAGAATGACATTTCTAATAACAAGTGGTTACCTTTTTTTCTGGTTATAATTGTAAGTAATAAATTAAGAATGGTAAAAGGGCTATGGAACTATATATCATCAGAAGTTGCAGGTCATCTTATGTTCCAATGTGTGTAACCAATATAAGACCACATATACTGATATACAGTCACTCTTATGTGTGACTAAATATGTTATTGATATAATGAATACTTCGGAGTATTAGTAAAGAAAAACAAAGCTGGAAATATGACTCAAATCCTTGTGAATCGGACATATGTTTCAAAGAAAAAAAGAGATATCAATAGGGATGTAAAGGTTAATTCGTGATTCCGAACATATTATCATAGCAAAAAAAGAAAAAAAAAGGAGAGGGGGGGGGGGAGGGCGCAGAGGAA
>NC_090731.1:57803950-57806450 GCF_036898095.1 Palaemon carinicauda
ATTATCCTTTCTTATTTTTTTTCTCTAATATATTATGGTCTACCTTGTCAAAGGCTTTTGAAAATCTAGATTTACTACTGTGTCTTTTTCATTTATCATATTTTTTATATATGTTTTCATAGTGTGCTATCAGTTGGGTCTGTGTACTTTTTCCAGAGAGAGAGAGAGAGAGAGAGAGAGAGAGAGAGAGAGAGAGAGAGAGAGAGAGAGAGAGAGAGAGAGAGAGAGAGAGAGAGAGAGAGTTTAGTGACCATGCAAGCATATACTGAAAAATGGCCTTTTCTTTCACAAACATTAAGAAAGGGAGAAGTATGAATAGACGGTATGAGCAGTTTAAAAGATATTGTAGAATTATTTATATCGTTCATTCCATTGGATGACAATATTCAAGAGACCATAATCATATCTAGCCGCAGTTGATATGTATGTTTATTACCAACTGTGACATAAGTTATTCCACCCGGAATAAGTACTATTTTCGCAAATTTCATATAATTATATGAAATTTCTCTCTGTTCGTTTGCCTTTTATATTTTGTATATATATAAAACTGTCGACATATGTCTTTTTAAAATCTTACAATGTTTATCAGGAAAGTTGAAACTATATGTTCGACAATGACTACCAAAATTAGAGCATTAAATTGTCAAGTATACCAGAGAATTTAACCTAATTTCCCAAAAAAAAATCTTTCTTCCTTAGTAAAAACTATTTGAAAATTTAATGTAAAAAAATAAATCACTGATATTTAGATATTGTTTCCTAAATAATGCTATACAAAAAAGTGTATTAAGTTTCCTATTTATGACAGACTTATCTTGCAAAGATATTTTATTAATATATATTTAAAGAGGAATATGGCCCGCCAGTGGACAAAAACAATTCTGCACTAAGGGAATGTAGGTTGTACCAGAAAGGTCCGAAGTCAGCCATTGCATAAAAAGAATAAATGTATAGGATTATCCTGTGTTTTATGGCGTGGGGAGACGGGCGAGATAGATCTGTTCTCGTATATATATATATATATATATATATATATATATATATATATATATATATATATATATATATATATGTATATATATATATATATATATATATATATATATATATATATATATATATATATATATATATATATCATCATCATCGTCATCATCTCCTACGCCTATTGATGCAAAGGGCCTCGGTTAGATTTCACCAGTCGTTTCTGTCTTCAACTTTTAGTTCTTCACATCTCCATTCATCATCTACTTTGTGCTGTACCATCCTTGGCCATGTAGTCTTGGGTCTTTCAGTTTTGCTAGTGCCTTGTGGAGCCAGTCAAACGTTTGGTGAAGTAATCTCTCTTGGGGAGTGCAAAGAGCTTGCCCAAACCATCTACTTCTACCCCTCATCATGATCTCATCCACATGGTGTACTTGAGTAATCTCTCATATATTTTCATTTGTAATCCTCTCCCACTATCTAACTCCAAATATTCTTCTGAGGGCTCTATCCTCAAATTCACTAGATCTATTTGAAATTGTTTCATTGTCATAGCATGACTCATGTCAATAGAGTAACACTGATCTCACTAAACTCATATCAATAGAGTAACACTGATCTCACTAAACTCATTTATAGTCTAATTTCTTTATGAAATTTTATGCTATTTGATTTCCAAATTTTACTTAACCTAGCCATTGTCTGATTTGCTTTTTTCTATCTTTCACTAAACTCTAATCCTAAGGACCCTTTATCGGATATCATTGTACCTGAATACCTAAACGATTCTACCTCTTTAATCCTTCCTCCTGCCAATGATATTTAATCTTCCTTTGTATACTCCGTTCTCATCTTCTCTGTCATTCTTTTATTCATGTTCAGCCACACCTCGTGTAAGATTTTATGCATTCTGGTAAGCAAGCATTGGAAATCCTGTGGTGTTCTGCTAAGAAGGAAAGCCTCACCAGCATACTTCGGGTCTGCTAAATTTCTATCAACAATCCAGTCCAATCCCTATCCACCGTCTCTGACTGTTCTAAATATTACAAAGTCAATGAGGAGGATAAAGAACATGGGTGACAACACATTCCCTTGGAGTACTCCGCTATTTACTGGAAACTCACTTGATAAGACTCCATTAACATTAACTTTACGCTTGTTGTGCTCATAAACAGACTTAATCAAGTTTACATATATAAGAGGAGTTCCACAATTACGCAGACTCTCCACAAAATTGGCCGTTGCACACTATTAAAGGATTTTGCATAGTCCACAAATACCATCAAAAGGGGATTTCTTTATTATACGCATTGTTGTACATATTTAAAAATGAAAACTTGATCAGTGCAGCTTCTACCTTTTCTAAATCCTGCTTGTTCATCTCTCCCCTTTTCATCAATCTTTCTCTCCAGTCTTTTAAGAAAAAGAAAACTATATATTTTGATGACAACTGACGTAAGTGTTATGTCTTTGTAATTACTGCAATCAGTCAGGTCTCCCTTTTTAGCTATTT
>NC_090731.1:57818950-57826450 GCF_036898095.1 Palaemon carinicauda
TAAGAGGCGATGATCACTTTCCAGCTCAATCGACTGACGTAATGAAAAGAACCGATGCCTCTATAGAAACCAAAAAATAGCCAAAGCCTTTTAATGTCCGGGAAGCAAAACAAATGGGTCGCCCTCTGCTTTTTAATCTCGTTGAGAAACTACGTCACCAATAGCTACACTACATGCATCTGTTGTCACTAAAAGCGGTTGATCAAATCTAGGATATGCAAGTAATTCATTGCTAGTTAAGGAAGCTTTCAAATGGTTAAAGCCCCTTTCTTCTTACCCTCCCGAATTTATTGCTTTTTGTTTCTTTAGAGCATCTAAGGGTCTCGCTAGCTCTCCAAAACCTCCTATGAATTTACGGTAATACCCAGCGAGCTCTAGGAACCGAGCTACTTCCTTAGTTACGTTGCCTGGGGAAATCTCTAATAGCCGTTACTTTACTGAGGTAGGGTTGGATACCTTCTGGGGTTATTATGTGACCCAGATATTCGATCTGTTTACAGAGAAATTTGTACTTTGACAAATTTATTTTCATACCATTATGTCGCAATGCTTCTAAAACTTTAAGAATATTATTATTTTGTTCTTCAGTCGTTTTCTCTGTAATTATGATATCGTCTAAATAAACAAGAATATTATGGCCAATTAAGGGCCACAAAACCACCATCATTACTCTGGAGAAATGATTTGGAGCATTTTTAACACCAAAAGGAAGAAAATTAAACCAAAATAGTTGATCATTTGCTATAAATGCCGTTTTACATTTACTGTCTTCCCGAATGGGTATTTGATAGTAGCCAGATTTTAAATCAACAGTTGTAAAATATTTACTATCCAGTAATTTCACTAGTAATTCTTTGATCGAGGGAAATGGAAATGCATTATTCTTAGTGACTGCATTCAAATTCCTATAATCAACACACAATCTTACTGACCCATCCATTTTCCTAACAGCTACAGTTGGAGAAGCACAGAGGGATTCACCCTCCTCGATTATCCCTTGTTCCCAAAATTTTATAATTTCCTTTTCTATCTCTCCCTGGAAATGAATGGGTACCTTATAGGGCCTTGACCCGATCAGCTCCACCTACCCAGTTTCAATGCTAAAAGAAAATCGACCAATCCTCCATGGTTCCTCATCTCTAATTGCAATTACATCAGAATAATTATTGACAATGTCTCTAACTATAGGTTTATATTTTGACGGGCATAATTTTCGTGCTTATGTAATCAAATTTTGAGCGCGTCTATGAGGACTGGAGTTGTGGCTCCCAACATCCCATCATTAGCAATTTCATATAACTCTAATTCACACACAGTATCACTTCCTAACATAACTCTTTTATTTGACAAATTACCTATCGTTATATCAGCTCTGTTCTTTTCCATTTCCGTCAAGCCCTCTAATTTCAGATGGGCCCAATTGTCATGGGTTTTAACAACAACCTTGCTTCCTTCCAGAAGAGGGCTGCACGAGGTCACTGATATGCTTGTAAGTGTCCTGGGAGACAACACTTCTCCTCTTTAAGATACAGATTTTACCTTACTTAAATATCTCCCCGAGCCAGCATAAGTACTTAATCTCTCATGACTTTCCATCGGCAAAATGTACCCTCCTGATTTTACTGTTATTATATCTTTTCCCCACAAAATGCATGTTTGATTAGAGTTGAAATCAATTCCTAAAATAACCTCGATTCCTTGAATTCCCAAGGTCACCAAGACAAAAAAATCATGTGTAAACTTCACATATCTCACCTTAAAGTTGACGATCGTTGTATGGTTGATGCGTAGTTCATTTCCTCCTGGCGTGTCGAGGACGATGGATGCCGCTGACTGTAGTGGATTTGAGGAGAATCTTTTTTCAATCAGTGAAACGCTGGCTCCTTGTTGATGAGCGCTCGAATGGATTTATCTGTCAGATCAATCGTAACTGGTAACATTCCTAGTCGGCCATTACGACATAAGGGGCATGGGCCCATGACCTCAACTGCAATGCCACTGCTCCCCAGTGCTGCAGGGATGAGGTTGGGAGTACAGATGGAGGCCCCAGTGCTGCAGGGATGAGGTCGGGAGTACCAATGGAGGCCCCAGTGCCTGCCCTGTCACCACGTCCGTCTTCACCACTTCTTCAGCTACGGCTTGTGAAGTTTTGTGGGGGGGAGGGGAGGGGTTGTCATCAAACTCCCTCATTTCCCCCTTCCTCTGTTTCCTTTTCCTCGGATGTTGGCCGGGGGGAGGTGTACTTATGCCACAGCCTGCCCGCCATGGGCGTTTTTTGTTGAGCACTCTCGAGATAGATGACCGTATGCCTGACAAGTGTAAAAGCAAGGGGATCCTTGGGTGGAGCACTCCACTCGTCGGTGCCCCTTTCCCCCACACTGCCAACATCTTTTAATTTACTGACGGCGTTCCCCCTTACCTTTCTTTAGGGGTTGAGTGCCTCTCATGGCTGTCAACTTCTCGGAATGGGGCCAGTTATTCCCAATCATTTTTTCTTCCGGCAAACTGTCTAAAATGTTTTGTATCGTGCTCACTATGTCTGCTAGCGAGTGATTGTCATCGAACAAATAACCACATAAATACAGGTTTACTAATCTGAGAATATATTTACGGGCAATTGCTTTTATATCACCTTCTGAGAGATTGGCACTCCAGATAGCAACCTAAGAACTGATCAACCCTCCCTCATTTTGGGTTTGTCATTTTCTTTTATATCTCCCTTTCTCGCATCATGCAAGGCATACTTCTCAATTAAAGGTTGTTTTATTTCAGTAAAACTTCTTAAACTGTCTTGTGGCCAACACATCACCTCTCTTTGCAGGAGCATCTTTCATCAATGTAATTAACTGAATAGCTTTTCTCTTTCCGACCACCCATATATGGTTACTTAAAAGTCTCTCAAAAACACTTCAATCGATTGAAACCCTTCGTTAGGCCGTTGATCATCAAAAGGCCTTACCTTATTCTGTTTTTGGGTTCCCCCAGGTCCCTCTGTGTAAGGCACCTCGTGTATCCACCAGAGAGTTGCTAGTGCATCTTCCGGTGTATTTTGCATCTTCCAGTCTTGGATGGTCTGGGATGCATCTTAGGTATTTATCGAGCTTATTCTTAAACCCATCTACGCTCACTCCTGATATATTTCTTGGATGAGCTGGCTGCCATTAAATAGTCGCTGCATTATCGATGCTGGTGCATAGTGGATTAATGTCCTGTGCGGCTTCCTAAGTTTTCCTGGTATAATTTATGGCACCATTAATCTACCTCGGCTTGCTCTTTCTGATATTTTTAGCTCCATGATGTTTTCAGTAATTCCTTCTATTTGCTTCCATACTTGTATTATCATATAGTGTTCTCTTCTCCTTTCTAGACTGAATAGTTTTAAAAATTGCAGTTTTTCCCAGTAGTCAAGGTCCTTTACTTCTTCTATTCTATCAGTATAGGACCTTTGTACACTCTCTATTTGTGCAATATCCTTTTGGTAGTATGGGTACCATATCACACTGCAGTACTCGAGTGTACTACATACATGAGTTTTCTAAGACATAATCATGTGTTCAGTTTTTCTTCTTGTAAAGTGTCTGAATAACATTCCCAATTTTGCTTTGCATTTAGCCAACAGTGTTGCTTTTTGGTTGTTGCATAACATATTCATAACATTACACCAAGGTCTTTAATTGCTTCCTTGTTTGTGATTGTCTCGTTATTAGGTCCCTTGTATGCATATACCATTCCTTCTCTGTTTCCATAATTTATGGATTCGAATTTATCGGAGTTAAATACCATCCTATTTATCTCTGCCCATTCATATATTTTTTTTAGATCTCTTTGTAGTGAGTTCCTATCTTCATCACAAGTAATTTTTCTACTTATTCTTGTGTCATAGGCGAAACTTCTCACTACAAAGTTTTTAATATCACAATCCATGTCTGAGATCATAATAACAAACCGCAGTGCAGCTAATACCGTACCTTGTGGCACGCAGGATATTACCTGAGCTTCATATGATTTCTCGTCATTTGCAACCACTATCTCTTTTCTGTTTTGCAGGAATTCTTTTACACATTTTCCTATTTTTCCCACACTATTATGCTTTCTCATTTTTTTCTCTAATATATTATGATCTACCTGTCAGTCTTTTGCAAAATCTAGATATATTACATATGAGTCTTTTTTTATTTATCATATTTTTGTATATGTTCTCATAGTGTGCTATCAGTTGGGTTTATGTACTTTTACCGGGCACAAAACCGTGTTGACATATATTAAACAAATTATCCTTAACCAAATGATTCATTATTTTTTTTTTATTACCTTCTCATACACTTTCATAATATGTGATGTTTGGCTTACAGGTCTATAAGTGCTTGCCTCTAGTCTTGATCCAATTATGAAAATAGGGGTTATATAAGCAAATTTATGTTTAACATATAACTCGCTCATATCTACACTTTGTCTTAGTAGTATTGCAAGCGGATTCGCGATAGTGTGTGCAGCTTTTTTTTTAACAAAATCGCTTGGACTCCATCTGGTCCGGCTGCTGATCCATTTTTAATTTCGCTTATAGTCTTGATAATGTCTGCTTCATTAATATCTATATCTGGTAGATATTCAACATTTTCTTCTCTCATTTTTGTTTCATTATTCTCATTCGCAATTCTTGGCGTGAACTCACTCTATATTTTTCTGCTAATATGTTGCATATTTCCATCTTTTATTCGTTAACCGTCCTTCAATTCTTAGAGGGCCTATTGCTGATCTCCCTTATTCATTTTTTTTTGCATAGGAGTAAAGTACTTTGGGTTTTTTTTTTTATATTTTGAAGTGTCCTTTCTTTTAGGTCCCTTTTTTCATTTTCTTTCGATTATGTACTCTTTTGCTCTGTATTTTCTATCTTACTTTTTATTTCCATAATTTTCTACACATTTTTTTCTTTTGCAAGATTTTCTTCCATTTTCTAATTTTCTGAAATAAGATTCTACTGTTTTTTGGTATGCATGTCTGTTGTTTATTGTTTTTTTTTTTCGGTACATATTTTTCAACAATGTTCTCCAGTATTTTGTACTGTATGTCCGTATTTACCTATATATTATCACTTATGAATAAATTTTCCCATTCTTTGTTCAGTTCTTCATTTATTTCTGACCATTTTATATTCTTACTATAAAAATTAAATTTTCCATATCCTTCCCAACGTTTTTTGCTTTGATTATCTCTGCGACCACCTGCTTTGGAATTAACTAATAAATCTATGACATTTTGGTCTGAAATTCCCGTGTTATACACTTTTATTTCTTTAATATAATGCACCTCATTCACAGATACTAGATATAGGATATTTTCCTTTCTTGTTGGAATGTGGTTTATTTGTTGCATAATATGTTCTAATAGCATATCTTGAAGCTTTTCAAATTGCCTCTTATCTTCTACGCTACTATTACTCTCTTTTTTATATGTATATATACAACCACTTTCTTATATACGTTCTTTCTAATCCACGGAAGGAAAGTTAAAATCTCCGGATAGGAGTATATTCCGGTCTTTATGGTTTCTACATATATCATCTATTTTTTCTATTATTATGTCAAACTCCTAAGCATTTGGGGCCTGTAAACTATAATATTCACTACTTTTTCAAATTCAAATTTTACCGTAATCAATTCACATTCTGTGTTGCTGCATTTTCCACAGACTTTTCCTTGATTTATGTCTCTTCCATATACTGCAGTTCCCCCTTGATTCCTTTTTGTTCTTTCTGATCTATATATTTGGAACCCTTTATCTGGTCATCACTGCCAGTCTCTTGGGAGTAACATGTTCCATTTATATTTAATATATCTATTTTTTCCATTGGGTTACTTCTTCTAAGAACTCTATTTTCCTTTTAGAGTTACTTGTGACTAAACCCTGAGCATTCATTACTATTATGGTTTGTGTTTCATCCCCATTATTTAATATTGGTAATACGGATTTTCCCAAGCATCCATCCTGTTCTGTTATGATGTTCTTTTCTTCATTTCCAGGAATTCTGCCATTAAAAAATCCCACTTTTCCATTATACATTATATTTGCTCTTTCGCCTTCATATTTACTTTTTGTGTGTATACCTGCAATTATCCCCATACCGCACCAACCCCTGGCATTATAGATGCATTCTTCGTAGCTGGGCTCTAAATGTGCATATTTGGGTTGAAAGGCATCATATCTTGGGGCCTTTTGTGCATAGTGCGGTATATACTCGGCTTGTTTGTTTTTTGGGGGGCTCATTTTTGCTTGCATTTTTCTTTTCTGGATGGTGATCTCTGCATTCGTCTCCATATCCGTCTAAATACGCACATTAACCATATGTTTCATAATTATGGTATATCTTTGGATGTTCGTAGTAGCATCTTTCGCCATATCTGCAATTCCCTCTTTTCAGCAAATCACAGACTATATCTTTCTTCTTTTTTTTTTCTTGTTCCTGCTCTTCCCTAAAAGTATGTAGGTCAGGGTAGTGTCTCTTTGGTCTATTATTTGGTTCCATCTGATAATTTATTTCTTCGTAAGTATGTTGTTGGATGGCATCATAAGTTATATCAATGATTTCCTCCGCATCCTTACACATATCCTGTTAATTTTACTCTTCTTCTTCTTCTTCTTCTTCTTCTTCTTCTTCTTCTTCTTCTTCTTCTTCTTCTCCCTCTTCTTCTTCTTCTATTTGCATATTTAGTCTCGACTTAATTATTTTTTCTATCCAGACTAGGTATGTTGAGCAGAATACCTTTGTGTCTATAATTTTTTATATTTAAGCTGTATTTCAGCACATGTAGGGTGTGTTGGAATATGACAGGCAATGCATTTTCTGATCAGTTGTTGAGGATTAATAATAGAATACCATATCTTACATATATTGCACCATTTTGGCATTTTTTTTCCAATCCATAAATCAGCATATTCATCATATTGGACTTTTTATTGTTCTTCGATGGAATATATTGATTGATGTAAACTTTCTTTTTAAGTCTCTTTATCACTTGGATCTTCTTTGCAATTCTGTTATTTTGCTGATGTTTTCTGCAGATTTGCTCCAGTTTGTTAGATCATATTATTTCAATATGCCTGCGAATATTTTTCCGTCACACTGGTTTGAGTTACTAGCGACTTCTGTTATCAGACGGTCGAGTTCTTGTTTCATCCACTTATGGAATTTACTTTTGCTAATTGCAGTAATGTCCCTCCAAGCTTTGCCTGTATTATAGAACACCATCCTGATCAAATTTTTAATAATTCACAAGATAACTATCCCATGCCTACGTTTTATCCCACTTTTCTGACCTCAAACTAATCACCAACTATTCATGAAAACTTGTATCTATATTGCACTTGATAGCCTTTTGCTATCCGCGTTAAATCAAGATATTTATCGGGTCGCAAAAGTGTGCTCACTCACCGGCATACAGAAACACTTGCCAGGAGTTCTGGCAACTTTCGAACTACAATTTGCGTATCTTCACTCGGCTC
>NC_090731.1:57831450-57838950 GCF_036898095.1 Palaemon carinicauda
TTCGTCTTTCTTTATGTTCGTGTCCTACAGTCCACATCAAAAGGTCATAAGCCAAAGATCCTGTCTCGTAAGTCTTATTTTTCAAGTCATCAGATAGCATCGCTGCAACTTTTAATGTTGATCCAAGCAAACTCTCTGTAGTCAAATGAAAATGTCTTCTATGCAACTCATCCAATGAGGCAGAAAACCTTGAAATGGCGGTTCTTAAGCTAGTGACACCATTCTCTTGAAGAAAAATTGCTTGCATATTCACTTCTACAACTACGTTGCTCGATGTAATAAAAACGTCTTCTTGTCTTTCAACTATAGTGCCATATTTGAAATCTATACTTTTAGTTTTAGAGATCATCCCACACGAGAAAAATGTCTGAGCGAACAATGTCACTCCCAACAACAAAAAATTCATCTTGGAAACCTGTAACGAGAAAAATATATGTAAATACTCCTGTATTAAGAAGAAAACTTTTAATCACATAAAATAAAAAAATTTTCCCTCACTCCTTTCCCTCGCTTTTTTTTTTTTTTTTTTTTTTAATTTCTTTTGTGAGCCAATGGTACTATTCCCTCATCCGTGGGTTGGGATACGTTTTGAACTCTAAACCTATTGGCCGTTAATGTTTCCAAAATGTTAAATGGGCCTTCAAACTTAGGTGTTAGTTTATAATTGAGTCCTTTACGCACATTGATTTGTATATAAACGTTATCACCCACGGTATATGTTTTAGTTGGCTTCGCTATTTTATCATGATTCCTTTTCATTATGATTTGTGATTCTTCTAAATTCTTTCGAAGGATATCATATCGACTTATACTTGCATTTATACATTCTTTTAAAGGATTTGATAGATTAGTTGTAGGCGTTAATACATGGAAAGGCGTTCTAACTGGGGTACCATACAATGCTTCAAGCGGTGACACTTTAATTGATATATGATATGATCCCCCTAGTGTTACTCTTAATATATTTAAAATCTTCCTATTTGCTCTTTCCTCTAGCCCATTCGACTCTGGGTGATATATCATGGTATTTATTTTCTTTATGCTAAGGAATTCACACAATGAGGTAAGAAAGTGATTATTAAATTCACCACCCGAGTCTGAGATTATCATGTGTGGAATTCCCTGTTTACAAATGTAACACTCGTAAAACTTCCTAGCGCATTCAATCGCAGTTTTAGTTTTAAGCGCTTCTGTATATCGAGTTAAAGCATCTATAATTACTAAGAGGTGCTTATTTCCTCTGTCTGACTCGTAAAATCCTGTTAACAAATCTAAATGTATTCATTCAAAGGGTTGATTGGGCAAGGGATAAGCCCCTAGGCTGACCGGTGTTTTCGTATGCCCTTTGTTTTCCTGACATGTGCGACAATTAGCTCTGTGTCTTTTTATAGCTGTAAGCATCGTATGCCAATAAAACAATGATTTGGCTTTCTCTGACATTAATGAGAACCCCGGGTGTCCATGTAATGGATTTGAATGCAACCAATTCAGGACAGTGGAAATAAATGAGATTGGTACTACTACCTGGTCGTTAGTTACATGTGGTGTATTGCGGGTTATCCTTGTTATAGTCCTACACATAATATTATCTTTGATTATATAATTCTGCTGCTTATACTTTATATATCCCTTTTCCTTATCATTGCCTTTCAAAGCATTTATAATTGTTTCTATTTTCTGATTGTTTCTTTGCTCAGTCTGTAACAATTCAGCGCTCCAGCCTAAATCTTCTTGTTCAGATATCGTTTTAACAATAGGCATGGATGTTGATATATCTATTAATTCAGCTAAAGGCTCCGTACAAGATGACACGGGGTTGCGTGATAATGCATCCACAATGATATTTGCTTTCCCAGGTAAATACCCGATTCTTGCGCCAAAATCTTGAATGATCAAATGCCACCGAGTTCGTTTAGGGCTGTGGTTGAAGCCTTTAAAGAACTCTGTTAGTGGTTTATGGTCAGTAAGAACCTTAACGGGATAACCGTAAATTATGAACTTAAAATGCACTAGTGAATTAACAATAGCTAGCCCTTCCTTGTCTATTACTGCATACTTACTTTCGGAAGTTCTCAATTTTCGAGAATAGAAAGCTATCGGGAAAAATTGTTTATCATATTGCTGAAGCAATACCCCTCCTACTCCTAATTCTGAGGCGTCTGATGCAATGAAGAATTCCTTACCGAAGTCAGGAAATTTTAAGATAGGAGAACTACACAGTTCATCTTTCAAGGTATTAATCGCCTGTTGATGTTGCTCAGACCATATGAAATCTACGCCCTTCTTCGTAAGATCAGTTAAAGGAGCGGCTATTATTGAATAGTTGCGTATAAAACGCCTGTAATATCCACTACAACCCAGAAATTGCTGTATTCCCTTGACATTAGTAGGTATGGGAAAATTACGTATAGCCGACACCTTATCATGGACTACTTTAAGACCTTGGCTTGACACCATGAAACCCAAATATACTAATTCTGTTTTGAAAAATTCACACTTACTAATCTTTACCCTTAAGTTATGTTGTCTTAATCTCTGTAGTACTAGTTCTAACTTACGTAGATGTTCTTCTAAGGTGTTGGAAAAGATTACAAGATCATCCATATAGGTATGCAATATATCCCCTAACAAGTCTCCAAACACTATGTTAATCATTCTTGTAAATGTTATAGGAGCACAACGTAAACCAAAAGGCATCCGTAAAAATTCATAATGTCCCCTGGCTGTGCTTAAGGCTGTGTATGGGATACTATCTTCTTCTAATGTTATCTGGTGAAAACCTTTAAGTAAGTCCAAACTGGTAAAATATTTATTCTGACCTAACAAAGACAAAATATCGTCAGTACATGGCACTGGGAATCGATCAGGGATCGTCTCCTCGTTTAGACGACGGAAGTCGACGCAGATACGCCATGTTCGATCTTTTTTCGGTACAACTATTAAAGGAAAATTATAAGGGCTGTTTGATTTCCTAATGACTCCTTCTTCCAGCATTTTACCTACTTCATCATTTATTTCATTCTGGAATTTCATAGGGAGTCTGTACGAGGGTACATAGATAATTTTCTGCTTGTCCTTTAACCTTATTAGATGCTCGATCACATCTGTTTTTCCTAAGGATCCATCCGTAGTGGAAAAAAACATCATGATATTTAGTTAAAAATCCAAAAATTATCTGCTGAATTTTTTCGTCTTGAATGTCTTTATTGATTTTATTTTTAATAGATCGCAAAAGGGATTCATCCGCAACTGATTGAGAGTGATTGATTTCAGCAACGGTAAAAAATACGATGTTTATAAACTTCTACATCCAAGATATGTTGATTTTTGTGAATTACTAAAGTGTTATTTAAATGATTACAGACTTCGATATTACATTGTTGATGTGAGCCTACTGTATAAATAGCTTGTGTGACAGACAATCCGTTAGTTTTCAAAGTGTCGGAAAGGATTAATATTTCAGATCCCGGTAATGTTTTCTTTATTTGCACTATTAAATTCGAAGGTAGGTTTGGCTCGATAGATTGCGTGCAAGATGATATTACGGGTGAACGATTATTCTGCTGGGTCGCGTATATTATTTCTTTATTAGTGAGACAAGTTATTGGTTCTTCAACGTACGTTATGGTTACATTTGTCGTCTCCTTTTTATCCAAAACTGATTTTAAGGTATTAGAAGACTTATAGAATTTCCCCTTGATATACACGCCGTGCTTGGCAGGGGCTAAGATGATGTTTTGATTTCCCATAGATGGGTATCCTATAATTACAGCTGGATACATATCAATGTTTTGTACAACAACAAATGTATCGGCAAACGTGCGTTTACCGACTTTGAATTGAACATGAGTTATGCCTATGACATTTAATTCATTATTTCCTATACCCGAGAGTCTAACTCCGGATTTTTCAATCGGAAAGTTCGAAAACAACAAACTATGTGTCTTCAAATCCATGATATTACGTGGACTACCAGAGTCAAAAAATAACGTAAAGGATTTGTGTTCTAAATTTACAGCATATAAGGTTGGTCGTAACTCATTTTGGCTTATTATTGTATGAATTCGTTGCAAATCTACGGGAGCATGCACTGTTTTACTTAATTCGGCCGTATGTTTCATAGGAAAATCTATTGCCTCACAATTATCTGATAAAACATTAAATTGATTATTCAATACTATTGATGTTGACACGAATGACCTTGACCCAACATCACTCTCTTCCCCTCTGGAGTTAACTATGTGGTATTTGCTTTGCTCTGCACATTCTGAAAATTAGTCTGACCTTGCGAGGTCTGGTTTGACGACCCAGGCTCAGCGATATTCGAAGAAATGTTTGTTTGCTTTGGACTCTGAACTGCATTGACATTTGGTTGTTTCTTCTTATTGTTAAAATGAGGATTTTTCTTTTTATTTCCATATGGAACTGACTGTGGAATTGACTGTGTATTTCTGGGATTCTGTTGTGTCTTACGCGAGTAACATTGATTGCATGAATGTGTCGAACTATTATGAATTGAGCAGAATTTCGTTCTGCAGTCCGCGCTTAAGTGACCTTGACGTTTGAAATTGTAACGCGTCATTCCCGCTACTTGACTATTAACTACGTTCACTGTTTGTGGCTTCGTTTCATTCTTTGCAAAAACTTGAGTTAACACGGGATCGAGATCTGGACACTTAGACATGTGTTTTTTTATCTGTTTATATACATCCAATTCCGTACTTGCAGGCGTTAACTTTTTATCAAAACACCGCACTAAAGCTTCAGGCAACATAAGTGTCATGCAAGTTAAATACATCAATCGTAAAAAGTCTTTCACGGAGATGTTATCTCTAGTAACCCAAGTGGAATTACCTAAAATGTCCTGATATTCATTAAGCCTATCAGCTATGAGAGCTGCTCTCTCAATAACATTAAGCCGATTCATAGTGGCTTGATTAAGTGTATTTCTTAATGTTAATACTACATCCAAGGCTTCTTCACCACCATAGACCGCGCGTAACCTAACTTTGAAATCATCCCAGGTAACTGCTTCTTGAAATGAAACACCTCTTAAATACGCACTCGCATCCCCCTTAGAAAAATCTATAAAACTTTTAGCTTCTTGTAATTGTACAAAAGGGTCTACGATTTGTTTGGCATTTAAATGGGCATCGACGGATGAAATCCATGACTCCACATTTTGTGGCAAGAACCCATTGACTCGACCCTGAAAAGGAAGGATTGCTGACCTGGCATTTACAAGCGTCACAATTGGGGGAGGATTAGTCAGGCCTACGCCACTAGGTCCAGGGGTAGGGCTCACAGGGGGAGTCATGACTGCTGTATTTCTTTTCCTATCTCTTCGACCCCTTGCAATTCTATCAAAATATCTATATGAAAACAGACGTCCACTGCGTAAACGCATATGTATAACAAAAATCCCCAAACAATGTTACTAATCCCAAGACATTTCCCGAGAATTTCTGAAAGAAAACCGAACACAAAGATATTTCCTGTAAATTTCTGAAAGAAAAAGGAATTAGCACAAAGAGAGAAAAAATTCTATATGAGAATTCGGAGTTGAACACAGTTTCCTTTAATGAAAGGAAAATAAAAGATTAGCAAACCACTCACCCCAGTAATAATCGACTAACGACTCGTGATAACTACACTTCACTGCCCAAACTGGAATGAATTTAAAAATTTGTACTTAGCTTATATATGGTTCTGTGTGATGTCGTCACATCCTCTCTCTCTCTCTCTTGATGTTTTGTTAGCGATGTATCGTTCGAGTTTCCGTTGAATGTAGTGCTTCCTGGATATGTTTTGTAAGCGTTGAACGTCAGTCCTTGGGTTTTCTAGGATGTTGATTGAAGATCCAGTTCATCAGTTTGTATGTATAACATTCATCAAATGTTATAGATTTCGATGGACTATGTTACTTAGTCAAAATTGTAGATATATTAACGTTGAGTTCTTGAAAATCTTTCTCTGGTTTTTACAGCTTTATTTTGATGTCTTGAAGATCTTCCTCTAATTCTTAGAGTTTATTATTATAATTACTTGAAGATCTTTCTCTGATTCGTAGAGTTTAACCGCTGCCACCATTTATTAGTGTGCTACTTTTATAAGCACACATTGAGTATGTGTTGTTTAAGATGTTAAGTCTGGATAAGGAAGTTCATCTTATTAGCTTTAAAAAGTATTCATTCTCTAAAAACAACAGAGTTAAACATCTCCATCATAGGAGTGGAGCTGGTTTGGTCGGATGACCAATTCAGGTGAAGTATAGATATGAACTGCTTAAATTATCGATATCACAGATATCGTATGCTTAGTTGTCGTAGCATTTAAACACAATATGGACACTGTTACATTCTTTCTCGGAAGACACCTGCATCCGGTGACGACACAATCTTTCGCACACTGAGGCATTGGTGTTGACGTTTCAGAAAAATGTTACATTGCCGAGGCTGCATAGTGCATCCTGTTTATGATTTTATATGACTACAGCAAATCTCACGCTAGCATCTTCATCCAAAATGACATATTAGTCATATGTTTTAAACATGTAATAACAAACTATTTCATTTATTACACATATACATATACATTTTTCAAATCCCGCCTAGAAGACAGTTTATTAAGAATTTAGATTGGAAAAATATAAGGAAACCTCAATGCGGAGTTTCTTAATAATGTAAGATTTGCAGATGACATTGGTTTGTTTAATAGTTATGGGAAGATTAAGAAATGATGATTAAAGATATTGTTGCTGGGTGTTGCAATAACAAGCCCCACACCCTTGATCATACTAACTGACAAATGTCTCCTAATACCATACTTTCACCTTACGTTATCATAATTTGGACTCTTAGCCTAAATGGAGGAAAAAAAAAAAAAAAAAATCCTCGACACTATCAATACAGAAAGCAGATATCTATGATTAAAAGTTATTATGAGTAAATGTAAAATTATATTCAATGTAAGTTCAGAGATATAACTAATAAAAATTATGGGCGAAACTCAAGCGATTGTTAACTTATAGATATACTCAGCACATAGAATAAATGTTTCCCTAGGACATGAATCTGAAATGAAAAGAAGGATAAACATACGTTGGAAATAAGATTATGAAGGGAAAAAAGGCAACTTTTCTGTAATGGGAAGTATTTAAAGAGATTACTCTGCCATTAACAGCTTACTAAATCCTTAGTTGGAAAAGTAGGATGCTATAAGCCCAGGGCCCCCAAAAGGGAAAATAGCTTAGTGAGGAAAGAAAACAAGGAAAAATCTTATATTTTGAGAAAAAGTAACAACAATAATATAAATATTTCAATAACACTAAGAGACATAAAAAGAAACAAAAAGGAATACAATTAAAACAAATGTAGATGATTTTCTAATAACATGTAAGAAAAATAAATGTACATGGGAAAGGCAAATAAAATTATTACAGATAATAGATGTATATTAAGAATAACCAAATGGGTCCCTAGTGACTATTAAGGAAGCAGG
>NC_090731.1:57843950-57845543 GCF_036898095.1 Palaemon carinicauda
TGTTATGTTGGCTGTGTGGGGAGTTAAAGAGAGATTTTGGCATTACTCATCTAGAGATCAAATAAGTATATCATGATGCAATTTAAATATAGAAAATTTACAGGCAAAATGTTCCCACACCATTTGAGTGACTTTTTTTTGACAGTGTTGGAAATATAGAAAAATATTCATGGAATTAATGATGTTTCTGTATGAGGGTTTTTCAGCTATTGCATAAATAAGCAGTAATGTTATTAAAGAATGGAAAATTGGGGGGAATGAGTAGCCTAAAAATTTCAGTGATTTCTTCATAAAGTTCCACGCTCATGATTTTTTGGCTGTCATGGAGTCAGGGAGGGGTAGTGGAGCAATTCATCTCTTCTGACAGCATGGGTCTTAAAAAAATATGGAATCCCAGAAATTCATATGATTTTTTCGGCACTATCAGTGATAATGTCAAAATTTCTATGTAAAAGACGCATTTTAGCGCTATCAATAAATTTGTATATCAAAAAAAGAATCTCATGATTAGAAAAATAGTGGATAAAAGTTTTACCTGGGAAATATTATTTCAAAAGAACTTCCCAAATAATTTACTAAATGCTATAATGATTAGTGTTATTTATTTATAGAGGATTCAGATTAATAATGTCAGTAACTAGGAAGAGCTAGAAAGCTTCAGATAAAAAGCTGGAATAAATATGTGTTAGAGGTCAACGGTGCTTCTAATGATACGCTTTGTGATGTCTATGGACAAAAGCTGTGATGTGAAGCTCTTCTGAATGTGTTTATCCATATTCTAAGAATGAGAATATTTTTATTTGAAAAATATAATTTTGGTCTAAAACAAAATATATGTATGTACATTAGGATTTTGGAATTTAGCTTTGCCATTCTAGCAGCAGAACTAAGACTCTATGGAATCCTTATTGTTATTACAATCACAAATTGTTAATCCAAATTCATGTACTTTGAAAATATTTGATGTTTATTTCCTAAGTGATATTGTATCATTATAAATACAATTGATATCACGACCAATCTCTTGATAATTATTAATGAATAGGTTATTTCTTTCCTCCATTTAACTGTGTTTTGTTTTCTTTCAATTAACTGTTTTACCAGAAAATTAACCTGAGGAAATTTATTGGAGATTTATCATGAAATTTACAATGGTTGAAATATAATTCGAAATAGGAGATATCGGTATCCCTTTTCTCTTTAGAGAGAGAGAGAGAGAGAGAGAGAGAGAGAGAGAGAGAGAGAGATGTAAAAAAATAATCCAAGTGAATTTTTGAGGAGTTTCTAGTAAGTACATCATTAAGCACATTTACCTTCCATTTATTATGATTTTTTATAATTATTTTTATTATAGTTATTTTTTTATGTGATCTCAATAAACTTCATTAAAAAGTTATTCGACTTTTGATATGAAATAATTAAATGTTACTCTTGCAGTACATTTACCCCATTATACTAATGTTTAATTATCACTATTATCAATGCATACCTAATCATTCACCCTACTAAAATAAATATCTATTATATGTAAGAAAAATTTAATTATATTTCTATTGAAGATAATAAAGAATGTCTAAATTTGCATATGATTTT
>NC_090731.1:57846043-57851043 GCF_036898095.1 Palaemon carinicauda
ACTTATAACCGTACTTATCCACACATGGATTAGATGACAGAGAGGGGACGAACGTTCATCAGCATCAGAGGGAGTATCATTAACACCAGGAAAACGGGCTGGGCATATCCGTAACGATAGTAAAAAGATCGTAACTTTACCTGGGTAATGACTCCCTACTTTCCTCCTCACGGACCCTTGGTCCACAGACGAGCAGCGTAACCAGATGTGATGACGCTCTTGGATCACGGCAATAGTACCTCCAACAGTGCCGGGACGGAACGACGGCACCGCCTTCCCGCAGAATCCTCAGGCGGGGAAAATAACGCCAAGCGAAGGTCGCAAGTGACACATACACTTGCAGGACGTAACAAGCGAGGTGGCTATCGCAGGTGACAAAACCCCTGCATACGTAGTCCGTGATCCAAAGAAGTGTACAATTTACCGCGAGTGGCTCAAAGACACCAGCGAAATAATCCTCCAAAGGCACAATTCCTTATGAGGGAATAAAAGAGGCGTCTACCAATGGCTGCTGGATTAGGATACACGTCTGTGATCAAGGCACGGTCCGAACTGAACATTCCAGGCAGCAGTAGTCTCGTTCACGGCTCTCACTAAACACCAAACACTCGGAAAAAAAAATAAACAAAAGAGTTAATGGCAATTCACTAATTAACGACGGAGGAGGAGCGAAGGTTATCACCGAACTCTTATGAAAAGGGCAGTTAACATTCACTCCTGCCGAAGACCGAAATTATTTATAAACAATTAAATAACCTACTTTAACATAACATATATATAATATATATATATAAATGTATATGTATATATATATATATATATATATATACATATATATATATATATATATACATATATATACATATATACAGTATATATTTTCATATATATATATACACACACGTATATATATATATATATATATATCTATATATATATATATATATATATTCATGAAGACTGACGAAAACGTGATGCCTCTCTAATTATTGCTCTCAGTCAGATTTCCTTTTTTTGACATTTTCACCAACACTCCTAGCCCCGATTAATCAGATTTTGTCTCACCACGGCACATTCTACATAGTAATCTTGTAAGTAATCCAGAAGTCACTTCATTTTCAGCCAATATCATGTCAGCAGTTATTAGACTGTATACAAGGGCTTTCTATATCTTTGATTTTTTTCTTAAGACTAGCTTCCAATCAAACACACTGAATTCATTCATAGGCACATCAAAAACTTCCTTAGCTTCAGGTATATTAATAAAAATATTTCCTTCACCCCCCCCAACCCCCCAATTTATGACCTCACTAAAGTGTTCTATCTAACGTTATCTTTCTTCAACCTCGGTTGTTATATTGATTCATCTCTCTTTTTTATGGGTATAACCTTCTTTTTCTTTGCCCTAGTAGTGATTTAGTTAAAATTTTATGAGCAATTCTTACACCATAGCTATTTCCTGAATTCATAGCTTTGTTAGCCTTATGTGCTTTAATGTCTATACTGGAATAATTAGCATGCTCTACCTTGTAATTCTCATTACTTCTTCGAAAACTTTCAACAATCAATTTCTGTCTGTGTCTCCTTCTTATAGTATACCAAGTATCATTGGATATCCATGGCTTTCTCCTTGTAACTACATGTCGTCCCAAGACTTCACTACCAACTGACTGATATATGTTCTTAATGCCACACCATTCTTCGAAAGTTTTCTGCTCTTCTTCTCCTAAAGTCGCTAAGACTGCAAATCGATTCCTACATTCAATTGCAAAGCTTTTTTTCTGTGCTCATCCTCTAGAACCTTAGTTGTATCAAGCCTAGGTATTCTATCTACATTTCTGTTGGGTGTTTCAGTTTTAAATTCAGGGTGGTAATGAAGAGCTGGTAATCACTACCAGTATCTGCCATCTATAGCTTCTCACATTTCTTAGAGACCTATTACCTCTCTTATTAAGAGCTATGTGATCTATTTGATTTATGTAATTGCCACATGTTGAAGTCCATGTACATTTATGGATGCCCTTATGCTGGAAAGAGTACCTCTAATATCAAGATTGTTTGCTGAACAAAGACTTTTAAAAGGTGTCCTATTTTCAATTGTAATTTCACCAAGTCCCCAAACACCCATCCCATTCTCTATGACTTGATTATTCCTTCTAACTTTAGTATTAAAGTCCCCAATCACAACTTTCATATCTCTCTCTGGGATATCTTCTATTGTACTCTGCATGTCTTCATTGTATTTATCTTTCATTTCTTCAGGGGCATCATTTGTTGGTGCATAGCACACTATAATGCTCATAATGCATTACTTTGATTTAAACTTTATAAGTAAGAATCTGCTATTTACAGCTTACCACTCAGTTGATGCCTTTTCCGCTCTTGTTGTCATCATCATTCAACCTCTTCTTTTCCAACTCCATAAGTTCTTCCTCAATATATATATATATATATATATATATCTATATATATATATATCTATATATATATATATATATATATATATATAAATATAATATATATATATATATATATATAAATATATATAAATATATATATATATATATATATATATATTGCCTTATTCTAAGATTTCCCTACCTATTCCCTTACAACGCGTTTCACTTAGTGGCATGATATGAAAATTATGCATCATAAGTTCATTCTCCACTTGCTGTAACTTTGTAATCTGATTCATGGTTCAAACATTCAGAATTATCATTTTTTTATTCTTTTTAGTATTTATAAACAGGAAGATTCTTAGCACCCCGCTACGCCCGGAACAGGGGACCATTTTATCCTTTTTGCTTTCCATAGACTGACTGAATCCATAGAGGATTCATTGGCTAAATTCATCGAAGGATAGCTAGTTCTATGGGATGAGCAGTGCCTATCTAACTAAGGCAAGTTACCCTGGCCAATCCATACTAATTCTAGAAAGATCATACGCCAGGCATCGAGGGTATAAGCCGACGAGATATCTTTTCCATCAAATTAAACCCAATACGTCACCCTGCGGCCAGTGACTTCTTTGATAATTAGGGGGCATTTCCTCTATTCCCAAAGTTCTTGTTACTTCACCAGGTTGCTCATTCACTTATATAACCGTTGCCAAACATACTCTGGTAAGATATACTGATTTATATATATATATATATATATATATATATATATACATATATATATATATATATATATATATATGAAATAATCTCCGTTACAATCAATGTAAAAAAATTCCAGTACTAAATACCAAATAGTTATAAGCAAACTTTGAAGTGCCATCCAAAAGGCCTGACTCGAGGTTTCTATGACTATTTTATTTTTTTGATTACAGCATGAAAAGTAACATCTAATTTTGTTACTTCTTTTAGAATTTTTTTTTTTTATTTTGCAATTTGCTTTGTGACCAGTTGATCAAACTCTGATGACATTAACACTGACGCCATTCTAATAATAGGCTGAGCTGAGAGCGAACATCATTTCGTAGAAGTGATATGATGTACCTGTTCGGATAATTTTAAGCTTTGATGCAGCGAACCCTTTGTAGACATAATGTTATTTGGTTATTAAAAAAAAAGCTTTTATCAAAGCCTTTGTTCACTACCCTTTACTAAAACCCTTATGAACACGTAATCAATGAACACGTTCACAGCTGGATTGTAATGAATTTTCTCAAAACGTACATTAATTATTTTAATTATGATTAGCAGATTCGTTACATGTCTATTTGTGATGAAAAGGAAATATTTGATATAGCAAGGAATTATATAAAAGTATTGATCTAAGGCACCCCCACCCCCTAAAAAAAAAAAAAAAAAAAAAAAAATCCTGGTATTCTTTTTTTTTTTGGGGGGGGGGGGGGGACGGGGTTCAGTGTTTTCGAAAGAAACTTTACCAAAAGAGAAATCTTCTTAAGAATAACATTTACAAGTTTTATCTTGGATAGTGTATAATGTCAGTAATACTAAATTGACAAATGAGGAGGGTAAGGTATAATAATTCCTAGAGTGTACCTATTCTTGTCTCCCTTTTACAGAAATTAACTACGGTGCCCTTTACCTCTTTATCCCCAATCAGAACTTGTAATTCATTCTCTGAAAAGTTTATGGTAGTTCATTAATAATTTCAGTATTAATAACTGGTCGAATACACATTCATTATGTCTCTGAACACATAATTAGGCATATGAAACCATCTTCCACTAATAAAGGTTAATATTTATTGGTAAATAACTAGAGTAAAAATTACATATTATTATTGACACACTTATACACATACACTCACACGCACATTCCCGCATACACACACACACACACACACACACAAACATACACGCACAAATAGGTAGTACGTTGGCCAGGACCCCAGCCACCTGTTGAATCACTACCGCTAGAGTTATTGGGTCCTTTGACTGACCAGATAGTACTGGATTGTATCTCTCTCTGGCTACGGTTTACTTTATCTTTGCTTACACACATACCGAATAGTTTGGACTAATTTTTCTACTTTCTCCTCTGTCCTCAAACTCTGACAACATAGGGAATACCAAACTTTTTTCTAAGCACAATGTAATTTTAAAGTAGCTATTTTTCTCTTCATAAGGGTTAATGAGATTCTTTACGAATGGTAAGCAGCAGCTTCTAGGAAAAGGATACTAAAAAATCAAACAGTTGTTCTCTAGTCTTGGTTAGTGGCATAGCCTGATTATAGTTCTCTTGCTTGAGGGTACACTCAGACACGTTGTTCTATCTTACTCTTCTTCCTCTTATTTTTATAGTCGATATATAAATGATCTAATTCAATATTATTATGTTTATTAGAATATTCTATTATGCTTATTTATTACTTCCCATGTATCTTATTACTTTCCCACTGGGTTATTTATCGCTGTTGGTGCTCTTCGCCCTATAGCATCTTGCTTTTCTAACTAGGGATGTAGCTTGGCGTGTAATGATACACAAACACACACACACACACACATATATATATATGTATAT
>NC_090731.1:57853543-57856043 GCF_036898095.1 Palaemon carinicauda
TTCATATTGAATTCTATGAGAGCGAAATGCTTCAATAAAAAAATTCTACTAAATTTTATTAATTGCGACATACAGGAACATATTTCATGACTACAATTTGACCTGAGTCGTGAATACCTCGGAACATGTACGAATCTACAAAAACATTCATGTTCTGATAACGTTTTTCCACAAATATTAAATTTTTGGTTATGTTATCAGATAAAGGAAAATCAATTTATCCTACATATTTTATGACATAACTTCAAAGACATGTCTTTTTTTATTTTCCCTGAGATGAGTAGTGAAACAAAAATCACCTAAAAAGCTGGCATTTACGGAGGAAAGTACTTGCTTAACTTAGCTTGATTCCGCTTCTCGTTAACTTCCCGAGAAATTAGTTCTCGTCCAGTGTAATTTAATAACTAAAACATTGAGCTCCCTTAAGTTCTCGATACTTATTTTGATCCTGCGCTTTCCCCTTTTGGCCTTCAGAAGCTCAACTTGTAACACAATTGATTGGTTGATCGTAATAAATATTTATACAAATGATCGTCTACATTTCCGGGGTAATTAAGTTATTCATGACAGTGTTTTAGTGATACAAGGATATATATTACAGATGAACATTTGTAATCATTAAAAAGTTTTCCTGAAAAATATTTAAAAATAGAAAAACTCACGAGCTTCGATTCTAAGTAAATTAGAAGTTATACCGATTAGAAAAAATGAAGTGGTTAGTTTTGTATCAGACGCTATGAATTCATGAAGAAAACAATCCTTCTTATCTTGTTTTTGGAACCCTATATTCCATAATTAAAAGTGGATAACCTCTTTTTGTATATCTTTCTTTATTTTTTTCAGAATTGTGAACTATGTGGAAGATTTACCCATATATATATATATATATATATATATATTTATATACACACACACACACACATATATATATATATATATGTATATATATATATATATATATATATGAGTGTGTGTATGTGTGTACTAACTCGCAAATGCACGCACGCATACACTTACACACGGTAACCTGATTTAGTACCGTTTTTTCCTCCCAGGAAATCACCTTCCAATCCTTAAATGCCTTTGATTTTTTTTTTCAACTGACTTTAGTGACTCTGTGCCCCATTACATCTTTTCCGCTGGTTCTTCCCACCAATTCATGTGTTTCCCCTATACATATTTCTTTACAGTACGCCTAAATTGCTTACTCGTTTCTCCTTAGGGGTCCCAAACCTTAATTTTAGATCTCTTTCTCGTCTTGAGTTTTCTACCTCTTATTTTAAAATCGATCACTACTAGTATATATTGTTTATCACATGTCTCCCCCAGAATCACTTTACGTTTCATCTAATTGTCTTTGTCAGACCCTCTTACCATGATGTAATGTATTCGGCTTTCCACTCCTCCACTTTCATAAGTTACCAGGTGCTTATCCACATTCAGTAACCAGGTGTTCATACACCCGGTTTTAAAACTCTAAGCCATCTCTAATACATTTTCATTTCTAATTTCACACCCATGGCCTCCATTTCCCTCCTCATATTAACCCTTTCTCTTCATTCATGTTTGCTCCTAAAATTAGCTTGTGTTTATCTTTTAGTATTCAAATAACTGCTTCAGACTCTTTTCAATATATTTTTTATGCTTGCTCTTATCATCCAATTCGAGACATAAGAGCTGATATTATATTCACTATCTGATCCCCTCTCATCATTGGAATCCTTAGAAGTCTATCATTTATGTTATTTACTAATACTTATTTTTTCCTTGCAAGTATTAACTATTATCTTCTCAATTATATTTCTTCTCTCTGTATTTCCAATTTCTTTCCATCTTGTCTCCTTCTCTCACAGGAAACATATTTTCTTCCTCTCTATCACATCCACCAAATCATTCAAACTTTCCGCAAGCGGACCAACATTCCAAGAATCTGCTCTAATCTTCCAATCTGTCACTAGCTTCTATGGCCACAGTTGTGAACCCTGCGTTACCCCCTCGTAAATTAATCACGCCAGTAGGGAGATCCTGACATGTTTACATATATATATATATATATATATATACATATATATATACATATATATATATATATATATACATATACATATATATATATATATATATATATAAATATATATACATATATATATATATACATATATATACATATATATATACACATATATATATATATATATATACATATATATATACATATATATATAAATATATATATATATATATATATAAATATATATAAATATATATATATATATATATATATAAATATATATATATATATATATATATATAAATATATATATACATAAATATATATATATATATATAAATATATATATATACATATAGATATATACTGTATATATATATATATATTTATATATATATATATATATATATATGTATTTATGTATATATGTATATATGTATATATATACATATATATATATATATATATATATAATATACATATATTTAT
>NC_090731.1:57861043-57878543 GCF_036898095.1 Palaemon carinicauda
AAAAGCAGCCTCCTATTTATGCTTTCAAAAGCCTTACCCAGATCGAGAAATAAGGCAATTATATAGGACTTCTCATAATAGTTCTGTAATAAGTCGTGAGTCAGTCTAAAAATAACTAGTGTAGTATTCTTTGCCTTCCGAACCCCATAGTGAAGATCATTGAGATTATCAAATTAATCGATATATTTATCATGCGTTTATAAAAGAACAACCCAAAAATCTTATTAATATTCAGGAGATTTGTTATAGGTCTGTAATTGCAGATTTTTAATATATCACCAGAATTAAAGACGGGAATTACTCGACCAGTCTTCATTAGATTTGGATAGATACGATCAAGAACGCTAAAATTATACAAATAAGCAATAATTTCCCCAAGAACATCTGGTATCAATAACAGTATCCTTGGTTTTATATCTATTACACTATTTCCCGTAGCAGTCATCTCTCTCAATGTTGTAACAATCTCGGATTCGTCAGTTTGTAATAGAAAACAGGAGTTCCATACACGATCGAGAGTACTCAAGTAATTAAAGTTTATATGTCCCGAGGAAGAGATTCAGTAATTCGTAAAACTACATTTGTAAAATAAGTGTTAACGTAGGCTGCCATACTAAGTCTCTCCCCCATCATTCCTGCATCAGTTACAATTCTATGCACAGAAACCTTTCTCTTACGGCCGAGTACATGGTTCACATTTGGCCATGTCTTTCCTGTATTTGCTGTACACTTTTTGAATTTTTCATGACAGTATTTCATTCGCCTTTTGCTTATTAACCAAGTTAATACCCTTTTATATATAATCAATTCTCTCTTTTGAATTAAACACCTACCATACGAATTAATAACTTATATTTTTTTTTCAGATATTTCTTAAGATATGGCGTCATCCAAGGTGCATTTATTTTATTAGATTTTATTATCTTACGTTTAACGGGGAACAATGACTTATATACCTTCCAGAGCTTTTCCCAGAAAATATCAAAGGCTTCATGGACATTATCACAACTTAATACTGGAGCAAAACTAGCTACTGAGATTAATGACATAAAAACTGAGACTGTATTTTCGTTAATCAACCTAGATACAACCTCTTTATAATCACCTTGACAATCATTATTAGGCATATAATTAATAGGAAAAGGGCCAGTTAGAGGAAATGTTATGATGCCAGAATCATCATCTGAACCAACCTTAAAATTAATCCATAATTGGTCAAGCAGAGAATAAGGAGTGACTATATTACCATTTTTTTTTTTTTCGGAAGAGCAACTACAGGAAGATATCCATAACTCAGCATATTGGTAATGAATACATCAATGAATGTATATTTTGAAAGATTAAAGAGATTTAAATTAAAATCGCCTGTTATGATTACATTGACACCAGCAGAAAACTTGTTCAATACACTACTAAAAAAAATAGTTTTCAATAAAATCATATGGATTTGCACTAGGAGATCTATAAACAGAACAAATGATATATTTAAAAATAAGACCAATAGGATACACAGTAAGTACTTTCATGCAATCACTTATGAGTGCCATATCACTTATGATTACAAAATCAAACATCTCATCATAAAAAGGGTTAATACCATCCTTATAATTATTTCTGTGATCCCAACATTTTTGTAACATTCAATATCAGTATGCATTCAAAGAAAGCCAAGTTTCAACTGCAATTAACACAGAAAATCTCAAAATCAGACAAAAGTGTTATAAGTAAACGGAAATCTTGGAATGGCATCATCTTCACTGAAGTCCAGAATAGGAAGAGGTTGGTCAGAAACAATATCAACAATATCAATCGTCAATATAACTATCATTCAGAACCGGTGAGTTTCTTTTCCATGTTCGTAATGTCCAGTTGAGTTCGAACACTTTTCAACCCATCAGATTCATGGAGTTTATAGTAAACATCTCCATCTCTGACGTATACAGCAAGAATCTTATCTCTGAATCTATTTCTCAACGATCTAAATGAGAAGAAAAATAATGCATTTCTGTAATTAGTGAAAAATTCAGAGAAATAAATATTTTCCGGTTTTTTACGTCGAACTTAAGAACCAATTTCGCACTTCAATCGTTGAGCACACAATCTTGACGTGTGTTTTCTTTTTACCAAAAGGGGATACTCCCAGAATTTCACCTATTTCAGTTTTTCCTGGCAAAGCATTTCCGATAGCCAAAATTGCTTTTTCCTTTAGATCATCATCAGGGCCATTACTAGCAGCTTCAATGGCTTCCTCAATTATTGCAACGGAGCATAAAATAATAATAATAATAATAACAATAACAATAACAATAACAATAACAATAACAATAACAATAACAATAATAATAATAATAATAATAATAATAATAATAATAATAATAATGATAATAATAATAATAATAATAATAATAATAATATTATTATTATTATTATTATTATTATTATTATTATTATTATTATTATTATTATTATTATTATTATTATTACAATAGATTTGGTATTTCCTGAAGTTTGCAGCATGATCTCAGATCTCTAGATCTGAAATCATCGATAACCCAATTAAATATTGGAGATGACCAGGATCCTGATCCTGATCCGATTTCTAAATTTGTATTTGTATTTTTCACCATTTCAAAAAACGTTCAAAGAAATCGACAGATTTTAAAGAAATTGCCACCACAGGTAAATCGTAGGCCATAGACGATTCCAATAAAGTTTGTTAATGATCCATACTTGGATCAAATGAAAATATAATATCTTTCTTTTTGTTTCACCATAGCCATTTGGCGGAGGTCTGAGATCTCATTATTATTATTATTAATATTATTATTATTATTATTATTATTATTATTATTATTATTATTATTATTATTATTATTATTATTATTATTACAGTAGATTCGGTATTTCCTGTAAGAACAGGCGATTGCAGTCCATTTCATAATTTCTACTTAATTACTAAATGATATAATGTAGTAAAAATATCCTACTATGATTAGAGATACTTCAGGTAAAGCCAGAATTTTCCAGTTGTTATCTATAACCAGGAACGATACTCTATTTCTTGCATGTAAAATATATGGCAGTATAAGATTTTAGTTTGTTGCTGCTGCAGAAAGATGCATTAATATCGTGTTATACATAAGATCGTCAAGTTCACCTTGAAACTTTTAACATGCCAAAGCCCAAAGTTCTCCTAGTACAGTTGACATAAAGATCATGTATTTCATTGTAAAATTCTGTGAAACAGTTATCAGGGTAGGAACATTCTGGTTTAAGTGATGCTAACATTTATTACTATTTTAACTGAATTCTAATATTATTTTTTCCCAACATTCATTCTAGTTCTTTTTACATGCTAAGCAACAACCCTAGTTAGAAAAGCAGGATGCTTGAATCCCAAAGGCTTCAACACAGCAAATAGCCCAGTGAAGAAAGAAAATACGGAAATAGATATGCAACGAGAGAAGTTATTAGTAACTGAAATGAACTTTTTCAAGAACCGTGACAACATTGAAATAAATCTTCCATATAAAAACTTTAAAAAAAACACCATGATTGTAAAGATATATAAAAGTTTGACCAAGTGTATCTTTAAGGTAGAGAACTCTGCACGTGTTTCATAAAAACTCGTACACTGTCACGGATTTGAGTTTTAATTGGAAGATTCTCATTACTGACGTCACATTACCAATACTCGGTGCGAATTTCCTCTCACATATCCACCTCCTGATTGATGTAGCTCACTGAAGGTTAGTCAACGCGGATTCGTACTCCTCTACACATCTCCAACTTGTACCTTTCGATCTTGCTCTTCCCATTAGCGCATTAACAGTTCCCTATGTTCACCTACTCAAGTCGTCAAACACCCACAGTTTCTGCCAAACACGCTGTGTCTAGCCCTATGATGATGACTGGGCCCCAAGTATTTGCCAGATTTAGGAGTTTAGCTGCGAAAGAAATTTTCACCAGAAAAAAAAAATGGGCCTTTGTCAAAGGCCTCAAGCCCATGGGTGTCACCCTTGTACATTGTTCTAAAGAAAGACGGTTCTCTGCGTTTGTATGGGGATTACAGGTGCCTGAGCATGCAAATAAAATCAGATCACTACTCACTCCCAAACATCGTCAACTGGACCTCCTACTTGTACAAACTGAAAGTTTTCTTTACGTTCAATCAGCTGAGTGGATATTATCAGGTTCCCATGAACTCAGAAGATATCCCCAAAAACACCATCAGCAACCCCTTTGGTACATGTAGCATAAATTACTACTGTTTTTATCGCTCATAATGATAGGGCCACTTTTTAATGTCTCATGGAGGGTATCTTTGCAGACCTCTTCTTCTATATATGTTACGTAGATGATATACTTGTTTTCTCTTGCTCCAAAGAGGAGCAAATCCATCATCTAGACATCATGCTGCCCGCTGCAATAGAATGGCCTTGTATTTCGGTACAAAAAGTTCATCTTTGGCGCAAAGGAAGTATTGTTTTCAGGGTACTGCATCACTCATGAAAGAGTCCAACCCCTCCCTGGATAGGTGGCTTCCGTTCGGCTCTTCCCCACGGCCTCGACCATCAAAGCAATGTAAGAACTTTTGGCCATGATCAACTATTATCATCATTTCCTGCCAGCCATCGCCGATACTCTTGCCCCCTCCCATGCCTCTCTCAATGGTAAGCCAAAAGACCTGAACTGGGGTCCTCTTCAAGTAGCACTCTTCTGCAATGAGAATATTGTCCTATTAACAATTTCTTCTGTTACTTTCCGTGCCATATGCACCCCTCCTCTCCACCGATGCCAGCGACGTAGCTATTGGAATATCACTCAAAGATGTAGTCAAGTTTCACCCCCACTCATTGGTCTTCTTTAGTAGAAATTTTTCCAAGGCACAATCATACTGCTCTATCTTCGACAGCAAATTGGTGGTGGTGCACTTAGCTGTCTTTCACCTTCGTCATTTGCACAGTCCACATGCCTTTGGTGTATACCTTGGCTCGACAGTAAGACGCCTTTTCTGCCAAACAAGGCCGACATCTCTACGCCGTGGCTTAATACAAACATACCCTTCATCACATCACTAACAAAAAAGTAATCCCCTTGCCGTTGCCCTGTTAAGAAACACAGTGTCTGCCTTCCACTAGAGATTAGATTACAACACCTTAGCAAAAGCCCAAAGAAAAGATCAAAAGTACCAGGCATATAGGACTTCCTGCAAATCCCTCACGACGACTTCAATACCATCCTCCTCTGTGACATCAGTACTGGTAGACCTAGACAGTGGATACCTGCTTCCATTTGCCAACAGATGTTTACTTTTGTTTTCATTATCCACACCCTTCACGTAGTTCTATTGCACAACTACTGAAGACGAAGTTTGTTAGGTATGATATTACTAAGGATGCTTAGGATTGGTTCCATGCCTGTACTTCATGCCAAACCATTAAAGAACATCGACACACGGATTTCGGTAGTGGGCACCTTTCCTCAACCTCAGTGGTGCTTTGCTCACATTCACGTCGATTTAGTAGGTCCTCTACCCATTTCACAAGAAAATTGTTTCCTGTTTCCTTTCATCGACTGGATCACTTTGTCATAATGCAATGGAAATGTTGAAGTTCCCACTGTAGATTAGGAGAAGGGCATCACATGCCAAGGCCTTTGTGAGATCCCAATTGCAAACAATGAATAGATGATTATCTATATCATGCTTATTTTGAAGTTTTGACAAGAAATTCCAAAACTTAAGATAATACTGAGCATTTGGAAATCGGGTGATAACCACCAGGGTTAGATCTACCACAAACACATTTACCTAATTGGCAGCATTACCATATCTCACAAACAAGTGCATTAGTACCCTTTTATGCTAATTTGCCAAAAATAACAAACTACTTACGAGTTAATAAAACCACAGCCTTTGTAAAAGAATAAATCAATAAGAAAGGATAAAAGAAATAAAATTTTCGTCTACGTCTCCAAAAGGATCAAGGTCCACCTCGGGAATCTTAATTTCACAGTAGTGCAAGTTTAGCTAGCTATTTAAGCTTCATGAGAACAGGAATGTTGAAAACCTAGTTAATCATTTATTTGCTTACCACTAAGCTCATTAGCCAAAACAGTTGTTTTTTCCTATGGACAATAAGTGACAAAAGCTTCTGGTTCAAGTAATGGAGGAACTGTTTTGTCCAGGAAAAGAGTGGAGTTTTAAGTAGATCAATCACTTATATTCTTGGGTCGTATCATAAAGGGTTTCTTTTACGGTTAAATGCTATTTTTTTTCTTTTCGGTTGAAGCATAAACTCTAAGTAACAGCACATAGCTGAGTATAGTTATTCCAAGTCAAATCTGATCTGATTGATAACATTGGTTAACACCATGCACGACTTAGTGCCCTCTAGGCTGATTTACAAAGAATGAAGGGCAAAAAAGATGGTTTGAAGTATGAATACAATATATGGAGTGAAATGAACAGACTTGGAAGCCTCAACCTTCTGATTAACCACCAATTATTCCATTACTACACACATCTAAATGTAATATATAGGGATTTATGGGATGGCTATTTATTTGTTCCATACCAATTTTCATGTCAATATCTGCCATAGAATATCCAGCTCAAACGGTCATTTCAGTATCGGTTGAATGTTGTTTTTTTTTTTTTTTTTTTTTTTTTTTTTGGTGGTGGTGGTGGTGGTGGTGGAGTAAACTGTACCCTAAAATAACTCATAAATTCAAATGAAAATTTCTGGGGTTGATGAGAAATATAGGTGTTATGTTCCTGCCAAATTCCATACCCGTCCAAGTTTCACCTTCAAGGTAATTTATATATATGGTAATTCCCATGAGGGCATGAGGGTGAGCTAAGGCTACTGGTTTTTCAGCAGTTGTTGGGAGAGTCGGAAAAATTTCACTAGGCGGCTGGCCAGTGATGGCAAGTACTGTTCCAAGAGGTAGGATTTAACCGTGTCATGCACTATTGGGGTGTATCCTTGCTTGCACAGCCAATTGGATGTTTTAAGGAAAGTCTCCTGCAGGATACACGTGAGAATGTAATCTGCCTTGGTGCTTGACTGTGTTATGCTCTTGATGAAAAACTGGACTTCAGCACGCTGGAACCAGGCAAACACTTCTCCACTGGTGAAGAACAGAAGTTTCATGGATGTGCTGTTTATAGTAGAGTCAGTGTCAGAGGGTGGCATCATCAAACAGTAATACACAGTAGTGAAGGGGAAGCCGGGAAGGAGCTGGTCACTCCGTTGGTCACCAATGTGTAAGCGAGAAATGCTGTTAGTGTTCGAGCGTGTGTGATACACGTCCGGTGCAATGTAATCAAATCTATATGACGTTTACAAACGAATCGATAACAAATTTACATACATATATTAGTGTGCTACTGTTTTTAACACACATTGTGTATGTGTTGTTTGAGATGTTGAGTCTTGAAATAAAGTCAAGCATGTAAACTTTAAAATGGTTTATTCTCTAAAAACACCAGCGTTAACAGCTCCATCACAGGAGTATAGCTGGGTTGGTCGGATGACCAATTCAGGTGAAGTATAGATAAGAACTGCCTAAAATATCGATATCACAGATATCGTATATTTAGTTGTCTCAGCATTTAAACACAATATGTAAACTTTACATTAGTCTAGGAAGACACCTGCATCCGGTGGCGACACAATCTTTCACACAGTATGCATTTGTGTTTATGCTTCAAAAAAATGTTACATTGCTGAGAGATGCAAAATGCATCCTGTTATGATTTTGTCTGACTACAGCAAATCTCACGCTAGCTTCTTCTTCCACAATGACATATTGCGTCATGTGTTTTAAACATGTAATAACTAACTATTACATCAGGTCGGCCAGCTATCTCAATTTCTTTTTTTTTTTTTTTAAATTTAACAACACGCCAAAATATGTTTACTAGGAGTGTGACTGGATATATGTATTATTCTTTGTTTAACTTTAGCCATAAGCAAATGAGGACAAATGTCCAAATAGGCACATCAAAAAAAATAATAACAATAATGCATATGAAAAGATATTACCAAAGCAAATAACAAAAATGCATGATAAATACAGATCACATATATGGTACATTGCTAGCAAATGGTTATATGGTACCAAATAAATTACTGATATACATATGATTCGGTAACTTGTTAAAGAATAATTGTTACCTTTGTCAGAAACATAGATTAACACAATACGGTAATTAATAAATATATTTGTTACCTTGTTAAGGATTCAATTTTAGTGCACAAACACGAATTCCTGGTACGTACACGTACCACGGTTCCGTACATATATATATATATATATATATATATATATATATATATATATATATATATATATATATATATATATATATAGGGCTTATATATTTTATTAGATGCCAATAGATTCTGTTATTTTTATTTTTTTTCTCTCTTTTCTTTTAACATTCCGGCTTATATAGTTTATTAGATGCCGAGAGAAAAATTTTCTTTTTTTTTTAAATGTTTTTTAAATGTATTTTTAACAATGCAAATGTTCTATAGTCTCTTCAATTACATATTACTAGCGTACTAACTGCTTTTCGTACACACGCTATTCCCAGACAATTTTACTCCTTTTAGCGAATGAAGTGGCCACTGTCAAATGGCTTTAAACTGAATTAAATAAGGAGTTTTGTCTGGACATGGCAAAACGTTCTGTTTTAGCTGCAAACTGTTCCTTAACCTATGCCAAACAAGGATGTTACGGCGATAAATATCATCACCGTCATAACTGTTCCTGCTAGTAGTATGGGGTGAAAAAATTCCTTATAAGTCGGTGACAGGTGGTCCATCTCGGTCAATTTCATCAACCGCTTGGCTACCTGTTTGTTGTATGGGAGAGGTAGTGATGGCATTATAGTCGTCCATGTGAAGTTCGCGAAATAGGCTCGTTCTCTGATGATGGTCTTGATCCGGGTCACCATGGAATTAGGGGAAGTCCTGATACAACCATCTGCTGCAACGAAGATTTTGGTATAGGACGTGGATCCGTCCGGGCATGATACATTGAAGCCCTCCTTGTCTTATCGTATCCACGAGCCGTTGTTCAGTCTGCAATTGAACTCATTATTGTCAAAGGGATAAATCTTATCCAGACAATTTTCACTTGTATGGGAGAGAGCACCGTCTAGCACTATACCTAACTCGCATGAATCCATTAAGTTTTTATGGAATTCAAATGAGTCAGCTGTACATATTTTTCTATCCATTGCATCTGAACAGTGAGTTAATTGATTTAAGTTTTTAATGACCGTATATGTTTCCTTGTCTTAGGAAATCAATACGTGTCCTGTCAAACTGGATATTACTGGATTTGAGTGATTCGTTATGAAAGTCGGAAATGTTGATCTCCTGTAAGATTGCCAGGCATCAGAAGAATCAAAGGTAATTGTAATCATAATCTTGTTATTTTCAACGCTTACTGTAATTAGGTTGTAATAAAATTCTAACCTACGTGCGTCTAACAAAGGAACATAGCCTAGTTTCTCCCGTCCGTTCTCCAGAACTAACTTTAAGTATTTTATAGGCAACAAATGGGGCGACAGTACGCCTTTAGTTGCTAACGTGGCTTCTACATAATCTTTTGATTTCTCAATGAAATGTGCAATTCTGTTATGTATGTGATCTATTTTTTAATCATAATACGCTAATGTTGCCAACAAATCCTGTACTTCCATAATCTGACTGATATTACGTGAATGTTCATTTACTAAATCCATAATTTGATTGATTGAAGCTAACTGATTCCTTAGTTTTGACATAATCAATTCATCTTCATGAGTCAAGATCTCAATTTTCTTATTTTGATTACTAATCTTAAGACGATTGGAAATTCCTAAACCTAAACTTGCAATAGACCCAAAGATGTTTAATGCAGCAAAAATAAACGGATTTCGTCTTTCTTTATGTTCGTGTCCTACAGTCCACATCAAAAGGTCACGAGCCAAAGATTCTGTCTCGTAAGTCTTAATTTACAAGTCATCAGATAGCATCTCTGCAACTTTTAGTGTCGATCCAAGCGAACTCTCTGTAGTCGAATGAAAATGTCTTCTATGCAACTCATCTAATGAGACAGCAAATCTTGAAATGGCACTTTTTAAGCTATTGACATCATTCTCTGGAAGAAATATTGCTTGCATATGCACTTCTACAACTACGTTGCTTGATGTAATAAAAACGTCTTCTTGTCTTTTAACTATAGTGCCATATTTAAAATCTATACTTTTAGTTTTAAAGCTCGCCCCACACGAGAAAAATGTCTGAGCAAACAATATCACTCCCAACAACAAAAAATTCATCTTGGAAACCTGTAACGAGAAAAATATATGTAATTACTCCTGTATTAGGAAGAAAACTTTTAACATACAAATAAAAAATCTTTCCCTCACTTCTTTCCCTCTCTTTTTTTTTTTTTTTTAATTTCTTATGTGAGCCAATGGTACAATTCTCTCATCCGTGGGTTGGGATACGTTTTGAACTCTAAACCTTTTGGCCGTTAATGTTTCCAAAATGTTAAATGGGCCTTCAAACTTAGGTGTTAGTTCATAATTGAGTCCTTTACGTATATTTACCTGTATGTATACATTATCACCCACAGTATATGTTTTAATGGGCTTCGCTATTTTATCATGATTCCTTTTCATTATGATTTGTGATTCTTCTAAATTCTTTCGAAAGGATATCATATCAACTTTTGCTTGCATTTATACATTCTTTTAAAGGATTTGATAGATTAGTTGTAGGCGTTAATACATGGAAAGGTGTTCTAACTGGGGTACCATACAATGCTTCATGCGGTGACATTTTAATTGATATATGATATGAATGATTCAGAGTACTCAGTACTACAGATTTTGCAATATCCCAGTTGGGGTCTGATCCCCCTAGTGTTACTCTTAATATATCTAAAACCTTCCTATTTGCTCTTTCCACTAGCCCATTCGACTCTGGGTGATATATCATGGTATTTATTTTCCTTATGCTAAGGAATTCACACAATGAGGTTAGAAAGTGATTATTAAATTCTCCACCCGAGTCTGAGATTATCATGTGTGGAATTCCATGTTTACAAATGTAACACTCGTAAAATTCCTAGCGCATTCAATCGCAGTTTTAGTTTTAAGTGCTATTAGTTCTGTATATCGAGTTAAAGCATCTACAATTACTAAGAGGTGCTTATTCCCTCTGTCTGACTCGTAAAATCCTGTTAACAAATCTAAATGTATTCTTTCAAAGGGTTGATTGGGCACGGGATATGCCCCTAGGCTGACAGGTGTTTTCGTATGCCCTTTGTTTTCCTGACATATGCGACAATTAGCCATGTGTTTTTTTATATCTGTAAGCATTGTATGCCAATAAAACAATGATTTGGCTTTCTGTGACATTAATGAGAACCCCGGGTGTCCATGTAATAGATTTGCATGCAACCAAATCAGGACAGTGGAAATAAGTGAGATTGGTACTACTACCTGGTCGTTAGTTACATGTGGTGTATTGCGGGTTTTCCTTGTCACGGTCCTACACAGAATATTATCTTTGATTATATAATTCTGCTGCTTATACTTTATATATCCCTTTTCCTTATGATTGCCTTTCAAAGCATTTATAATTTTTTCTATTTTCTGATCTTTTCTTTGCTCAGTCTTTAATAATTCAGCGCTCCGGCCTAAATCTTCTTGTTCAGATATCGTTTTAACAATAGGCATGGATGTTGATATATCTATTAATTCAGCTAAAGGCTCCGTACAAGATGACACGGGGTTGCGTGATAACGCATTCGCAATGATATTTGCTTTCCCAGGTAAATACCCGATTCTCGCGCCAAAGTCTTGAATGATCAAATGCCACCGAGTTTGTTTGGGGCTGTGGTTGAAGCCTTTAAAGAACTCGGTCAATGGTTTATGGTCAGTAAGAACCATAACGGGTTAACCGTATATTATGAACTTAAAATGCACTAGTGAATTAACAATAGCTAGCCCTTCCTTGTCTATTACTGCATACTTACTTTCGGAAGTTCTCAGTTTTCGAGAATAAAAAGCTATCGTGAAAAATTGTTTATCATATTGCTGAAGCAATACCCCTCCTACTCCTAAGTCTGAGGCATCTGTTGCAATGAAGAATTCCTTACCGAAGTCAGGAAATTTTAAGATAGGAGAACTACACAGTTCATCTTTCAAGGTATTAAACGCCTGTTGATGATGCTCAGACCATATGAAATCTACGCCCTTCTTCGTAAGATCAGTTAAAGGAGCGGCTATTATTGAATAGTTGCGTATAAAACGCCTGTAATATCCACTACAACCCAGAAATTGCTGTATTCCCTTGACATTAGTAGGTATGGGAAAATTACGTATAGCCGACACCTTATCATGGACTACTTTAAGACCTTGGCTTGACACCATGAAACCCAAATATATTAATTCTGTTTTGAAAAATTCACACTTACTAATCTTTACCCTTAAGTTATGTTGTCTTAATCTCTGTAGTACTAGTTCTAACTTACGTAGATGTTCTTCTAAGGTGTTGGAAAAGATTACAAGATCGTCCATATAGGCATGCAATATATCCCCTAACAAGTCTCCAAACACTATGTTAATCATTCTTGTAAATGTTATTGGAGCACAACGTAAACCAAAAGGCATCCGTAAAAATTCATAATGTCCCCTGGCTGTGCTGAAGGCTGTGTATGGGATACTATATTCTTCTAATGATATCTGGTGAAAGCCTTTAAGTAAGCCCAAACTGGTAAAATATTTATTCTGACCTAACAAAGACAAAATATCATCAGTACATGGCACTGGGAATCAATCAGGGATTGTCTCCTCGTTTAGACGACGGAAGTCTACTCAGATACGCCATGTTCGATCTTTTTTCGGTACAACTATTAATGGAAAATTATAAGGGCTGTTTGATTTCCTAATGACTCCTTCTTCTAGCATTTTACCTACTTCTTCATTTATTTCATTCTGGAATTTCATAGGGAGTCTGTACGAGGGTACATAGATAATTTTCTGCTTGTCCTTTAACCTTATTTGATGCTCGATCACATCTGTTTTTCCTAAGGATCCATCCGTAGTGGAAAAAACATCATGATATTTAGTTAAAAGTCCAAAAATTTTCTGCTGAATTTCTTCGTTTTGAATGTCTTTATTGATTTTATTTTAGTAGATTGCAAAAGGGATTCATCCGCAACTGATTGAAAGTGATTGATTTCAGCAACGGTAAGAATATGATGTTTATAAACTTCTACATCCAATATATGTTGATTTTTGTGAATTACTAAAGTGTTATTTAAATGATTACAGACTTCAATATTACATTGTTGATGTGAGCCTACTGTATGAATAGCTTGTGTGACAGACAATCCGTTAGTTTTCAAAGTGTCGGAAAGGATTAATATTTCAGATCCCGGTAATGTTTTCTTTATTTGCACTATTAAATTCGAAGGTACGTTTGGCTCGATAGATTGCGTGCAAGATGATATTACGGGTGAACGAGAATTCTGCAGGGTCGCGTATATTATTTCTATATTAGTGAGACAAGTTATTGGTTCTTCAACGTACGTTACGGTTACATTTGTCGTCTCCTTTTTATCCAAAACTGATTTTAAGGTATTAGAAGACTTATAGAATTTTCCTTTGATATACACGCCGTGCTTGGCAGGGGCTAAGATAATGTTTTGATTTCCCATAGATGGGTATCCTATAATTACAGCTGGATACATATCAATGTTTTGTACAATAACAAATGTATCGGCAAATGTGCGTTTACCGACTTTGAATTGAACATGAGTTATGCCTATGACATTTAATTCATTATTTCCTATACCCGAGAGTCTCACTCCGGATTTTTCTATCGGAAAGTTTGAAAACAACAAATGATGTGTCCTCAAATCCATGATATTACGTGGACTACCAGAGTCAAAAAATAACGTAAAGGATTTGTGTTCTAAATTTACAGCATATAATGTTGGTCGTAACTCATTTTGGCTTATTATTGTATGAATTCGTTGCAAATCTACGGGAGCATGCACTGTTTTACTTAATTCGGCCGTGTGTTTCATAGGAAAATCTATTGCCTCACAATGATCTGATAAAACATTAAATTGATTATTCAATACTATTGATGTTGACGTGAATGACCTTGACCCAACATCACTCTCTTCCCCACTGGAGTTAGTTATGTGGTATTTGCTTTGCTCTGCACATTCTGAAAATTAGTCTGACCTTGCGAGGTCTGGTTTGACGACCCAGGCTCAGCGTTATTCGAAGAGGTGTTTGTTTGTTTCGGATTCTGAACTACATTGACGTTTTGCGGTTTCTTCTTATTGTTAAAATGAGGATTTTTCTTTTTATTTCCATATGGAACTGACTGTGGAATTGACTGTGTATTTCTAGGATTCTGTTGTGTCTTACGCGAGTAGCACTGACTATATGAATGAGTCGAACTATTATGTATTGAACAGAATTTCGTTCTGCAGTCCGCGATCAAGTGACCTTGACGTTTGCAATTATAACCCGTCATTCCCGCAACTTGACTATTATTAACTACATTTACTTGTTGTGGCTTTGTTTAATTTTTTGCAAAAACTTGAGTTAACATGGGATCAAGGTCAGGACACTTAGACATGTGTTTCTTTATCTGTTTATATACATCAAATTCCGTACTTGCAGGCGTTAACTTTTTATCAAAACACCGCACTAAAGCTTCAGGCAACATAAGTGTCATGCAAGTTAAATACATTAATCATAAAAAATCTTTCACGGAGATGTTTTCTCTAGTAACCCAAGTGGAATTACCTAAAATATCTTGATATTCATTAAGCCTATCAGCTATGAGAGCTGCTCTCTCAATAACATTAAGCCAATTCATAGTGGCTTGATTAAGTGTATTTCTTAACGTTAATACTACATCCAAGGCTTCTTCACCCCCATAGACCGCGCGTAACCTAACTTTGAAATCATCCCAGGTAACTGCTTCTTGAAATGAAACACCTCTTAAATACGCACTCGCATCCCCCTTGGAAAAATCTATAAAACTTTTAGCTTCTTGTAATTGTACAAAAGGGTCTACGATTTTTTTGGCATTTAAATGGGCATCGACGGATGAAATCCATGACTCTACATTTTGAGGCAAGAACCCATTAACCCGACCCTGAAAAGAAAGGATTGCAGACCTGGCATTTACAAGCGTCACAATCGGGAGAGGATTAATCTGTCCTACGCCACTAGGTCTAGGGATGGGGCTCACAGGGAGCGTCATGACTACTGTATTTCTTTTTCTATCTCTTTGACCCCTTGCAATTCTATCAAAATATCTATATGAATACAGACGTGCACTGCGTAAACGCATAAGCACGCAATGATAAAGATTATAACAAAATTCCCCAAAACAATGCTACAAATCCCAAGACATTTCCCGAGAATTTCTGAAAGAAAACAGAATTAGCACAAAGAGAGAAAATTCTAGATGAAAATTCGGAGTTGAACGCAGTTTCCTTAAATGAAAGGAAAATAAAAGATTAGCAAACCACTCACCCCGGTAATAATCAACTAACGACTCATGATAACTACATTTAACACACACAAACACACATCTATGTATGTGTATATATATATATATATATATATATATATATATATATATATATATATATATATATATATATATATATATATATATATATATATATATATATATATATATATATAATATATAATATATATATATATATATATATATATATATATATATATATATATATATATATATACATATATATATATATATATATATATATATATATATATATATATATATATATATATATATATATATATATATATATCTATGTGTGTGTTAGCTATATATGCTAAATATTTATATAATTCTATCTGGAATATCATATATGCAAAATGTTTTTTGTTCTGGGAAAAGATTCGAACCTATGCCTCTTGAACAAAAAAAGAGCCAGCAGGGACTCTCACCAATTGAGCTAACAAGAGAGATGTAAGTTCATATCATGTCCATGTTCATTTCATCTCAATAGCTCGATTTTCAAGAGTCCCTTCTAGCTTTGTTTCGACTTAGAGGTATAGGTTCGAATACTTGGCCACTCCGAAGTATTTCATGTGGATATACATCCCCAAAGGCAGAATGCAATGTCTTGGTGGTTTTATATATATATATATATATATATATATATATATATATATATATATATATATATATATATATATATATATATATATATATTATATATAAATATATAATACTATTTGCTCATTTGCGAGAAGAGTGAAATAACTCAAACTTTTGCTATTTTGAGTTATTGCCACCATCAAAAAACCCGTGTCAAGCTCTATAAGTGACAATAACGTCATAACTGAGTTTGCAAATATGGCCGCTAGAGAGCTTCATGTGTCACTCTTGCACTACCTCGATCGTCATAACATTGGGTATCAATTTCGACATATCTTAGTTACTCAAGAGCTTTATTGGAGTGAGGATGTATGCTGCTGCGTGAACACTGGCATATTTTGTACTATGTCATCATTGTAACTAACGTGAGTATTCCCTTACTATTCCAAGATATGACAGTCTTCAAGCAAACTACTACTAACATCTAAGTATTTACTCAAGTTATGTCACTATTACAACCCACTAAAACCTACATAGCTTTCAAGGAAATTAGTTGATTTCAATATATGACTCTATTGAAGCAAACAATATGATTCTTAACTATTTTTACAAATTTTATTTAAAATTAGGTCGCTCTTCCCACAGAACAAGAGAGTCATATCAATTTAAGCAAAATTTATAATATGAGTAGCAGAGGTAAGAAGCTCGTGAACTTGGCGTTGCAGTCCAAAGAGAACATGAATGGGTTAAAGCCTTCCCAAGTTGATGACAATAACTCCAAAACATGTTAGTATTCTACCTACGCATTTTTTTTAAAGATTTTGAACAAAATAATTAGTACCTACAAGATGTTATTTTTTTTCTCTTCTAGGATTTATAATGAATTTATATGCATCTTTTATAAAATTGAGCATTTAAAAAGAATTTCAGCTAGCCTAGGAAATAGTATTGATATACTTTTTTGTTGCAGCAACCACTCCTAGTGCATCACCATATGAAGCTCTGGAAACAAATTACTATGAAGATTCCAGTACTGGCACTCGGTAAGAGCTTCAGCCAAAACCATGAACTTCGTCAAAAGCCGATCATCAAGTATTAAACTCATCCTCAAGTAATTTGTCCTCAACATCAAGTTCATCTTCAGAGTCAAGTGATACTTTATGTAGTGACGTCGATACAGATGATTCAGTTGCTGATAAAGATTATTTGCCTGATAAAGAGGATGAAATAGATGAGACTGAAGATGAATCACTACCAAGAAATCAGTCACTTTGTCCTGATAAATCAAAAGCAAGCCAGGAAAGCGTGTCTATTTT
>NC_090731.1:57886043-57888543 GCF_036898095.1 Palaemon carinicauda
TCAGACAGGGCCACTAGTCTATATTATATAATTATTTTTGATCAACAGATTTTTAGTTGACATGTCATCAACAGTACGTCGTGTAGAAGGATTAGGCTTCGTGATAATACGTGTAACAAGAACATTTAATATACAGTTTTATAGATATTCGAGCTAAGATTTTGACTACACCTAACCATTGATTAAATCAAACAAAAACGTCTATCGATAGAGATTAACTGCACCCCTAACTTCCTCCTAGCATGATTTTTTCCGCAGTAACTTCTACATCAAAATAGAAACACATCACATTACATCTGCATACTGTGGTTTAGCTTCTTTAAAATTCCTAATGCAATTACGTTACTAACATTCATAAAATTGCGATTTTAGAAGAAAATAATTGGTTATTATAATAAAAGGTTATATTTTTACTAGTCATTAAATTCTAATGATTTTAGGATCTTCAGATATCCTTAATTTTTTCTTTTTTTTGAGAGAGAGAGATATTATTCCTAAAACACTCACAAACACACATACACACACAACTGCGCACACGACTACACACACACACACACACACACACACATATATATATATATATATATATATATATATATATATATATATATATATATATATATATATATATTGTATATATATATACTTATATATATAATGTATATATACATACATATATATATATGTATAGATACATATATATATATATATATATATATATATATATATATATGTATATATATAATGTATATATACATATACATATATATATATATATATATATATATATATATATATATATATATATATATATATACATATATAAGTGTACATATATGTACAAATTTATATAAGTATATATATGCATATATATGAATATATATATTTATATATATATACATACATATATATATATATATATATATATATATATATATATATATATATATATACATATATATATACATACATATAAATCTTAATTGGTCTCCCACTATCTTGGATGAGAGTTCTCCTGCTTGAGAGTATACTCGGGCACAGTATTCTATTTTATTTCTCTTCCTCTTTTTTTCTTAAATGTTTTATAGTTCATATAGGTAATATTTATTTAATATTACTGCTCTTGAAATATTGTATTTTTCCTTGTTTCCTTTTCTCACTGGGCAATTTTCCATGTTGGAGCCCTGGGGCTTATAGCATCCTGATTTTCCAACTAGAGTTGTAGCTTAGCAAATAATAATAATAGTAATAATGCTATATATACAGTATATATATATATATATATATATATATATATATATATATACATATATATATAGATATATAATTATATATAGATATATATTTATATATATATATAGATATATATTTTATAGATATGTATATATATGTATGTATATATATATATATATATATATATATATATATATATATATATATATATATATATATATATATATATATATAAATGTGCATATGTATATATATATATATATATATATATATATATATATATATATGTATATATATATATATATATATATATATATATATATATATATATATATATTCCTGTCACTGAGATGAGAGAGGCAATTATCCTACCTTGTTGAGAGGGTTACTCGGAGACTCTGAAACCACATTTTCCCACAAAATCCCAAGCCACCGGGTTGGAGTTAGGGAAGAGGTAGGGGATGGGAATAGTTGTACCTGGAAGTGTGTGTTTTTGTCTAAAAATATTATTTTTTTGAGCAATCAGGTTGTAGAATCGCCTCTAATCTCTTCACGTTTCTTTTAGGAGAGCATGTCACTTGAGATCCCAAGTAACCATCAGTCTTAGAGATCCAATAGAATATCAGTGCACTTTTTCATGGATTTAATATACTATTGAAGATCAATCCTAATGGAAAAATTAAATTCTTAACTTATTTTACTATATCTAAACTACTGTCTCTTTGCTATTATTGTACTGTAATAAGGTTTAAAATGCATAGTTTTTTTACTCGATATAAATACAATAATACCGTACATACATGAGAGAGTTAGGGAGCCATAAATTGTTCAATTTAATCAAACATTGGTTTTTCGTGGTATAAAAGCCATCATGTATAGTTGGATCAATGAATATTTAATGATTTAATTTTCATTTTAGATTGAAAGGTTCTAATGCGACTGGACATGCAAATTGTACTGTATTATTTGCATATTCTGGTATTCCTCTCTGTAAGCTGAAATTACTTGCAATAATTTCTAGCTTGTTTTCAATAGGCCATATTATAAGAACATCGGAAAAGATTACTCGTTAAAAGAAATTGATCAGTGAAGGAAGGTAATGAACCATTTTAAAGTTAGTAATTAATCAAATGGAGAAATCATGTAATATGTTTTATAGTATTTTTAATGGCCAAAGTTAAACTAAATAAGAACATGTAACTGAGCAGCATATCACAGCCATAGAGTATAATCCTTAATTTTAACTAACTTAAAAGAGATCGATGTT
>NC_090731.1:57896606-57904106 GCF_036898095.1 Palaemon carinicauda
TTTCAGTTACAAAACTGGTCTGACAGCCACAGTCCTTCAAACCTCTAACAAGGGCTCCATTCAACATTTCACAGGTAAAAGTTGGCAAAACAGAGGCGCCATCAGTGGTATGCAAAGCCTTAGTTACAATCATTACATCACTTGAGGTTTCCCTGTGTTTTGAATTACCTGCTTTTACTTCCTTGCTACCTCTCGCATTCATTTGTAGTTTTTCATCATGAGATTTTTCACCTTGATGATCACACAAAAATGAAAAATGCCAACCCTTACAAAAATAGCATTTCTTAAAGAATTTAAACTTGCATTTGTCAGTGGTATGTCCAATGTTAGCACATTTCTTGCAACCATTAAGTTCTTCTAAGCGTCTCAGCTTATGCTCAGGTTCTTTATATTTTATACACTTATGTGTCGCATGGTTTTCCTGGCAAAGAGTGCACCTTTTCCTCGGAGAAGCGGCGTCAGCAGTACTAATTCTGTTAGTTTCATTATCCTCATATTTAACATTAACTGCAAGTGATGTAGAAGATTTTCCTCCTTGTCTCCTCCTTTCATTAAACTTCCTTGTGACGTCCATATAACGTTCAGATGCTTCAAAGAAATTTTCCTTTATCTCCTCAAGTGATGGACGTACATGATTAGTCACATTTATTAGCTGAGCTTTAAAGGAGTCATTCATGCCTTGCCAGATGAAATACTGCAAAATATCATCTACTTTGATATCCAATGTAGAAAAAGTTTCAGTTACATTAGTAATTTTTCCAATATAGGAAAAAGGATCAGTGCCATACTCAAGCTTCATTTCACTTAATTGCTTAATTACATTGAATTTCTGAAGCGAACGAGAAGCCAGTGCTTCTTTAAGCAATTTCTTAGCATCAGTATAGGTCTGCTTTGAAATTTCAAGATTTTCGAGTAAAATTGAGGCTCTGCCTGATACCTGTTGCTTGAGAAGTAATAGTTTATCTCTTTCAGTGTACGAATATGTGGCAATAGCCGATTCAAACTCAACAAGAAATTTTTCAACATTTTCACTTTCGGTGCTAGCGTAAACCGGAAGTGGAACTACAGGACTCTTTAAGAGACTTCTTGCGGTTTCAGAATCCTTGGCCTCAGGCTTAGAATCCATCAATTGTAAAACAGCAAAACAGGTATTTAATTTATCTGAGTAATCATCACAAGACTGCAATTCTAATAAGAACTCCTCTTCATTTGTCCCGTCTCCATACAAAGACTTATGGATTACAGTATTAAGACTGTTCAACTGATCACTGTACGATACCAATTTGATTTGAACAGCCTTCAACTCAGTTTTATTCATACGCATGAATTTATCATGTTCATTAAACAACCGCGTTACTTGGCCACGAATATATTTACGAGTCTTTAATTCTACACTCATTTCAATAAAATTTTAAAGGATAGACCATGGACCCGCAAACAAACAAAACCCCAACCCGGAAGCTAACCAGACAGCAAAAACAGCACCTTACTTAAGCCCCACGTTGGGCGCCATCTTGAAAAACTCTACAACGTAATTGGAAAATTAATACAATGAGCAATTTTCTTATTTTAATTCAACCTTCATAAAATTATGAACAACTAGGAAATTGAACAAGAATTAATAAAATGGTTTCATGTATTGCTGCTCAAATTAAAAACAATGCTGTTGTTGCTGCTGTCGAAGATGATCGCCTTAAATGGAGGTCAAAGCGATGGTCAAGCATCTCCAACTTCCAATTACCATTTTCAAGAACCCCTAGATAAATATGAAATAACTAATATCAATTACACTTCAAATGGTAATTCAAACTATCGAAATAACTAATAAATTACTTAAAACACAGGAATGAAATTCAAATATATATATTGTACCAATAATGGATTTCACTTAACATTATCAAATAATAATTACCTAAAGGCAATGGTCCACTTTGCGTATTGAGTATATCACTAGTATACAACGAGCCAGATTGACAGGAAGGCCGAACGAATAACCACCTAAGTAGTAAAACCAACTAATGTAAATAAACTACTAATTAACGTAAAAGTGGCAAAAATTAGAGAACACCAAAATATGATACAAAATTTAATTTATCTAACCATCTCAAAGTAACTGAAGATAAATGAATCTCTCAATTATGACTGGGAAATTATAATATGGCAATTCCATGAAAATTGTAAATGATATGAATATTATCATAGGGTATTTTTATTTGTGGGGGCTAAAAAGCAAAGCAAGGGACTTTCATTATCAAATGAACTATGAATTATAAATCACAAATTTTAAATGACCTTTAAAATGATGACGTACCTCACAACCCATACAGTCCGTGTATGCTGTTCGTAAATGAAACAAATCACAATTTCTGTGTTGGCTCTTGATGAGGCTTCCAAGAAGAAGGCAACGTAAGCTGCGGATCCATGGTACAAATCACTTATTTTTTCACCATGACGATAAAGAGGCCAGCAAATCAAATGTTGTCACTGGTGAAGATGGCTAAGAACTAACTTTTATTTTCATGAAAAGCCGTCCACTTCTCCTTTCTGTAAGAAATTTATAACGAGCAGCAAGTCTCTTCAACGACCCAAACCATCTTAAGTTTTAACAGGTTATTAAGGAATTGTCATCATTTTATGTAAACAAAAATTATTTAAATACTAAAAATGCAAGTTGAAATAAAAACAATCATTTGCAAACTTACCAAATTACCATATTATAAAAAGAAACAGAAACAAAAAAATAACTTAAGTGTTATTTTTCAACACTCCCGGGGAAGAAATCAAATTCTACATAAGAATTATGTAAATTTGATCAAATAAAGAAAAAAAAATATAATTAGTCTGAAATATCATCGTTTAGAATGGTTTTGAATTTTTGCCGTGATATCTCAGCAGCTTTTCTCTGTGGACGTTTCCTAGAAACGTCCATGCCTGGAATCTCTTCTTTCGATGCTACAGCATTATCATCATCATCATCATCTGATCCTACAGCATCCTCATCAGACTCCTTCCTCAAGAGTGGTATTAAAGTAGTAACATGCCTTTTAGTTATTTCATTGGTTTTACCCTTCAGAACTTTCGCAGCAGTTACCTCTCCGTTGATATTCTTGAAAACTTCTTTGACAATTCCCATAGGATAATTAACAGGTTTATATCCATCATCCTTAATCAGCACAATATCGCCGATACTGATTTGTTTATGGTTTACAGGAGCATATCTATCCTTCTTATCAGTAGCTTGTTTAATTAAAGTGTTCATGAATTCCCGATGATAGATTTCCAGCAAGTTAGTTCTAATTTGTTTCAGCTTCTCATAAGACGTTTTAATTTTATGTACAACATCAAAGGCAACCTGAAAATCCTCATCAGAATCAGGGTCAGCTTGTAATGCAGGAATAATATTCAAAGAGACCAATGAATATCCATGAATAAGTTCCTCTGGCGTTATAGGGGTTGGTACATTATTAGAACAATCTCTTAATGCTTCTTTAAATGCAATCGGCCTTCTATTGATCAAATGTACAGCATGACAAACAAGATATTCAAAATCCCTAAATTCAATGACATTATTTCTGATTGACTTCCGTATCATATGCTTGGTCATTTTGACTACGCTTTCAACCAATCCTCCAAGCTGACTGCAGCCCTTATAGTACTGTTGAAAATGGACTTTCTCAACATTATTATCAGTTAAATACTGAACAGTCTCGGCATCCTTCAGGAAATCCTGAACAATATTGGCTCCTGCCACTATTTGCGTACCCAAATCACTTACTATAAACTGAGGGACTCCATATTCAAAAGAATGCAGTGACAAAGCACGCAAAAACTCTTCAACTGTCATATCCATACAGATCTTAAGATTAACTGCTCGTGTGAACATGCATGAAATAACAAGGATCCAAACCTTGACTTTATCTTTCCCTTGTCTCACATAAAATGGACCACAATAATCAAGGTATACATTACCAAAAGGTTTATCAGATGGACTCAATCTAAATTCCCTATAGGCTGATTGATTAAGTTTGACAGGTCTTTGGTTATATCTCCGGCATACAACACATTCCTTCAGAATCCTTTTAACTGTTGAGAAGAATTTTGGTATCCAGAATTTCCTACGTAATTCTGTCAAAAGGGCATAGCAACCAGCATGTTTCAAAAGCAAATGTTCATCCAATATAATAAGTTTTGTTAGAGTACTCTCTCTTGATAAAAGAATAGGATAAGTTTGGTTGGTTACACTGCGCTTCTCATTAAATTTACAATTCACTCTTATTATATTATGAGTGTCTGGATACAAATTCAACTGTGATATCAAATTAGGCATAGCCATCTTGGTTTTAAGAGTTACTACTTAAATAGTCAATAACATCTGGAAAATTTATTTGTTGATCCTTAGAGATGATTTGAGTCAAAGCCTTAGAGCGGAGGTCCTTTTTATCAAAGCCATGTGACTTTTTATAAACCCTTTCCATCGATCCCAGCATTCCAGAACTTTCGCATGTATAGATATCAACTTATTCATATTTGAATATCTATCTAGAGGTATTAAGTGCTCTAGTTTTACAGTTTGGCTTTCTTTTATACTGGTTGATGCACTATATGCCTCAATGGTTTCTAAATTCTCGACCATTGGTACCTTGAAACCTAAAATGTCACTTCTACTAGCTTGATCGAGATCACGTATATTGGGACCCTTATGGTAATTAGACTTCATTAAGCTTTTGAATGACAGACATCGTGTAATTTTGTCGGCTGGGTTGTCCATTCCACTCACGAAGGAGAATCCAACACTTCTCCCCTCACATAGCTTTATTATATGATTCAGTTTGTTCATTACGAACACTGACCTTTTCTGCATTTTATCAAACCTATGAGAAAATGACTTAAGCCACGACAGGGCAACAAAACTATCTGAGAATAGCCCCAAGTCAACTATTTTGATGGGCACCAGGCACTGTGTGCCACTCAGTTCATTATAGGTATCCAACAAAACCTCTGTACCCAAACATATAGCCTGTAATTCGAGTGAAGGAATGGACTTTTCATGCAATTTGGATCCAATGAGTCTGTTTTTCGCTAATACAAAGCTTCTTTCACCACTTCTTATATTGCATAAATATACAACAACTCCATAAACTCTTTTGCTAGCATCAACATAAGCCTCAAGTTTATATTCATCTGTCCTTTCACCAACACATCTCTGAAGCTCAAAAACAGGAGCAGAATTTACTTGGTTTGCAATATTTTTCCATTCCTTTTGTTGAAAGTCTCTAAGTTGTGTATCCCATCCAAGCGTCCTCTCACATTGCAAGTCCTGCATAAAAAGTCTAGCTCTGTTAAGAAGAGGACCATTTATGTTGAAAACATCATAATTAGATGCAATGGATCGCAAAATTTCCCTCTTTGTCTTAGCCTTTTCATCAAGGCCCAATTTCCTGGTTGAAATTGTATCACTCCCTCGATTCCAGATCATCCCAAGTAATTTCACCTCCATCTCAGATTTCTTGCATCCTACATCCGATTGCATATTTTCTCCATCAATTTTATCTTGTAGTGTAGAATCATTAGAAAACATCTGCTGTAGTTCAAATTTGTAAGGAGCAAAAATACCCTGTAAAATCTCATATATCCAATTCAAGGTTTCAGATGATTCACAAGTAAATCCACCATTATCCATATAGAAGAGCTGATACATTATCCATTTTGCATTTCTTAGTCTAGGATTATCATTCTTGCTATCCAGTACTAAAATTTTGAAAAGAGCCAACATCAAAATTGTAGGACTGCATCGAAGTCCAAAAGGAAGACGAACATTTTTGTAGGCAATTATAGAGAAATCCCCTTTCTTAACATTCTTATACCACAAAAAGAGTAACTTCTGCTGATCAAGCTCACTGAGTGCAATTTGATTGAATGCTTTCTTAATATCAAAGATCAGTAATCTAGATCCGAATCTCAAATGAAGCATTGCAGACGTTATCTTCTGATTGAGTGATGGGCCAGCATACATAGCCTGATTATGATTGACCGTCATCACACTGGACCTGCTAGGTTCACAAACATTGGACAGGAAAACAACTCTGCATTTTGTTGTTTCCCGATCTAGCCTAAAAACTCCCATGTGTGCTAAAAAACTGCACTCAGGATTCTCATCCATGTACCTTTCTAGATTTGGTACTCTTTCAATTATTCCAAGTTTTGCTTGTTCTTTAAAATTTTCATTCATAAGTTCCAAATTTGCCTTGTTCCTTTGTAATTTTCTCGTGTTGGATCTCAATACAGCCTTTGCAAGGTTGAAATTCCGTCCAAGCAAATGACAGCTCTTTTCATTCCATAGAAGAGGCATCTCTAGCCTTCCTTCCTCTTTTCTTCTTGCGTTATCAAGGGCAAACTTAATCAAATTTGCATTACAATCTGACATCAAGTTTCCATCTTCAGGGTCTGGTTCATAAATAGATTTCTCATACACAGACCGCAGCATCTCCTCAGTTGCACGTCTCAGCTCTGATTCTTCAATCATACCTTTTTCATTTAAAATAGCGAAGTTAGCTTGAACCTCCACCTCGCATTCCAAACTTAAGCCACTTGGCTCACCCATAGAACTTCCAAATCCAATATACTTGCAGCATTCATCTATGCCATCAAATACAGGGGATTTGTTTCCATTTAACACACATGTTTCCTCATAATCGGCAACCGAGCGGGAGTGCTCCGAACACCAAGAACAAGAAAAATCCTTTGAAAGATAAGGTATATTCTGTTGCATAATCTTGACATTACCCATCAACATCACTCCTGCAGCTGATCCCAAATAAACAGATGGGTGATCATTGCCAAATTTTACTGAAAAATCTAATAAACAATGGGCATCATTTGTACCGAGTATCAAGTCAATATCCTTTATTTTATCACTACCATCAGTCAAATATTTATCAGCTAATTTGAAGCCTTTTTTGGCAAAGGCCCTGGCCACTTCTGAAATTCCTGGCAATGACAAATTTATATCTATGCTTGGTACACACAATGCATGTATTACACATGCCTTATCATTAAAGTTGCACTTTAATTCAACTATCTTGGATTTATACTTCTTACTTGAATTAAAACCATTGACTGTTAAAGAGACATTATCTTCTAACACTTTCAACCTATTATCACTTGCAAGTTTTTCAGTTACAAAACTGGTCTGACAGCCACAGTCCTTCAAACCTCTAACAAGGGCTCCATTCAACATTTCACAGGTAAAAGTTGGCAAAACAGAGGCGCCATCAGTGGTATGCAAAGCCTTAGTTACAATCATTACATCACTTGAGGTTTCCCTGTGTTTTGAATTACCTGCTTTTACTTCCTTGCTACCTCTCGCATTCATTTGTAGTTTTTCATCATGAGATTTTTCACCTTGATGATCACACAAAAATGAAAAATGCCAACCCTTACAAAAATAGCATTTCTTAAAGAATTTAAACTTGCATTTGTCAGTGGTATGTCCAATGTTAG
>NC_090731.1:57914106-57924106 GCF_036898095.1 Palaemon carinicauda
TAAAGGGGAGGTTTCAGTATTTTACTATAAATCCAAATTGAATGTACTTAATTTTACTATATACAACCTGATATCTAATACATGCAATTGCTATATTTGGAATGATTCAAATGGCCATAGAGGAGTAAATGAGCTTGGTACTTGTGTTCTGAAGTACTTAAAGGATACTTGTGATTCTGGTTGCACTGATTTTATTGTTTATTCTGATAACTGTTCAGAACAGCAGAAAAACAAGTTTATGCTCGCTCTATATCTGTATGCTGTAACAAACTTGGATATACATTCCATTACTCACAAGTACCTGATCAAAGGGCATACTCAAAATGAGGGAGATTCGGCGCATTCGCTGATCGAGAGGCAAGTTAAAAGGCTTCTTAAAAGTGGACCGATGTATGTCCCTGAAACTTTTGTAACAGCTGTTCGTGCAGCTAAAAAAAAAAAAAAAAAAGGTGATCCTTTCGTTGTCCAGGAACTCTGCTATGAAGATTTCAAGAACATAAAATCATTAGTTAATGAGATTGGTCCCATGAACCTGAAAGAGTTGAAACTTTCTGATGCAAAAGTTCTGAGAGTAACCAAATCTTCACCAAGATCTGTCTTCTATAAGAATTCGTACGCATATGATTTTGAAGACACCACGGTTCTCAAAGCTAAGAACTACCCAAGGACAGTTAGTCTGCTACCTGCATTTAGTGTCAAGCCTGGGCTTCCTAAGAACAAGAAGGATGATCTCATTAGATTGTGCAAGGAAAACCTTATTCCAAACCAATACAAGTTGTTTTATGAGAGCCTTTAATTATTATTACTACTCTGTAGATGTTCACTTACTTTAGGAAAGTATATTGTAAGGAAATTGTAAGGAAACAATCTATGTATCTCCTAAGTTGAACTTACTACTTAAATTTTTATTTTTATGATACAAACATTGGCTGAAATTTATTTCTTCATTTTTTGTTCTTCAGTTATTAGAATCTTTGAGGAGAATAAACTGTATAAAATCATGTTCATCTTTTATTTTCATAATCTAATATAACAATGCATGATATTTTTAGCAAGAAAAAGTCAAGTGACATAAAAAAACGAAACTTTCTGTGTAACTCAGTATTTGGAGCTTCACTTTAGCAATATTATCTTTATGATATACAGATAATTTGAGCCAGACAATACCTTTTAATATCCGCCATAAAACGGAACAAAATAATTTCATGTGCACAAAATGAGCAATTCTCGTAGTAATAGTGTCATATTTTGACTTGAAACTCAAAAGTTGTGACAGTTTTGCAACGAGATGGTCATAACTATGATTGCATGAAAAAAGGCCCTCAATAATCATGCAGGTCTTTTGATATTAATTGCAACACTTATTATAATCTAGCTAAATGTGTTGTCTATGTTTTAGTTTGAGAAAGGTCATCATTCAAGTGATAGTTACAAACTACAGCGACATTGAAAACTGTTTTTGCCTCTCCTGAAAAATTTCCATTTTTGAGTTATGACACTGTTCTCGCAAATGAGTGATATATATATATATATATGGGTGTGAGTGTGCAAGATTCTGTATAATTACTGAATAGTGTATAAAGCCCTGTGCATTTTTACTCGACCATAGTGTTTTTTTAATCCTGTTTCATTACTGCACGCTTCTTCTTATCCATTCCATCTGCGTTCTTAGAAGTTTTAATTGTATTCACGAGGAAGATGGGTCTCAAAAAGTCATTTTTTTTCTTCTTCAGGGATGTAAATGTCCAATTAAATGAGGAATCATTTTTAAAGCTATCAAGCAAAATCAAATGAATTGAATTTGGTGATACATTGTTTTTTCTTATCAATGTAAAATACTTATTCAGAAATGCATAAACAGTTCTCTATTTAATCTTCCATGGAAACAGCTAGCTTTTTTATGAAGATTTTGACACTTTGTTAATAATATTTTTATTTCTTAAGAGAATTTTACCAGTTATACACTAGAAACCATAAATTTACCGTAAAAATAAATAAAATGTTCAGCTTTACGATTTTATGAGACTTTTACAGAAGAAAGCAGGCAATCCTTTCAAGAATATCATTGATTCAAATGTCATAGATCTATGAAGCTACTGAACAGTTGATGAATTCACTTTTTACACAGACACAAACCCACACACACACAACACATACACATGTATATATATATATATATATATATATATATATATATATATATATATATATATATATATATATATATATATATGTGTGTGTGTGTGTGTGTGTGTGTGTGTGTGTGTGTGACTGTGTGTGTGTATATGTATGTATGTGTGTGCTTATCTGTGTGTGTACTGCATATACATAAACTACATTTATATATGTATATATACATACACACACACACACACACACACACACACACATATATATATATATATATATATATATATATATATATATATATATATATATATATATATATATATATATATATATATATATATGCGTATGCCTGTGCATGCATATGTATATGTATACAGATATCGAGGACAATCAACCACTGGCAATGCATTGATTATCAATTCATCAAACTCGTGAACTCCAGTTAACAGTGTTAAACAGCTTTGCAAGGTGTAACATAATTTGTCTTCCCTCTTTTAATAATGGGCACTAGCCCTTCGTCGCATTACTTTCTCTCTCTCTCTCTCTCTCTCTCTCTCTCTCTCTCTCCTCTCTCTCTCTCTCTCTCTCTCTCTCTCTCTGTCTGCCAACCAAATTCCACTTCCGCTGATAAAAGGTAAGTAATCCTCTTTTGTGATCAATCATGAATCAATGATAGGAGAATTTGCGACGCGCTCATGGTGTGCGGGTGTGACCTTTGTCTTTTTGAGTCAATCGGGGGAAATTTTGAGTTCCTCTTTTCTTAGATTAAAGTGATGAAATTTCATGCAAGATATATTCTGTAATTTTGTAGGCCTTAGGAAGAGAGGAAAAGGATTCATTATTATAATAAGAAATTTGTTGTGTTTAATGCTCATAAAAGGAAAGCTTGTGGTTAATAAAAATGGGATTGAACCAACTAACACCTTCGTGTGTATGCTGATGAAAAAAAGATACCCCCAAATTAAAGAATATTGAATCTTTATCTAATCATTATACACATGATTAAGAATAAGTTGATAGCAGTAAAACAAAAAAAAAATTACTTCTCCCTACTCGAAATTTCAACAAATTGTATTTCATTTGTCCATGAACGGCTCCTAAATATGATAGAGCAACATAATCTATACAAAAAAAAAAAAATTATAATTAAAATTGAATGGTAAGAAATATAATTCCTGTTGCACAATGGCACGGGGCGCTAGACAGTCCACAGGAAAACTCTCATTAGTGGATTCTTCGAAGAAGTATATGCCAGATGTGCTTTATGCTATGACCGTATCCCCTGAAAAGTTTCAAAACACTCGTTCCCTACGGTCAAGATAACAATAGAGAAAGGAATAAAGGAACATTAAGGGTAGAAAAAGTGGAACCGTCATATATATATATATATATATATATATATATATATATATATATATATATATATATATATATATATATATATATATATATATATATATATATATATTCTCAGAAAATATGTTTGACCTCTATAGCTTCTTTATTGCTGCAATCTAATTTATTTTCCAAGAATTGACTATTGACAGCATTCGTCCTACTATTTTTATACTTTATGTGTGAATACATCTGAATTTAATAGGGGTTCTTAGCTGTTTCCGCTGTGAGTGTAAAGAATATTTTCAGACGAATAACACCTCATTTGAAGTTTCCGTTTAAACATGTACGGTATGTATATATCTGAAATCTTTATAACAGGGTAAAGGGGTCCAATGGGGATGTGAAAAACTCCGTTGTCATGTTACAGAAGTGTTCCTTATCAAATAATAATGTAGCTAATTCGCAACGTTCGTGTCAGCACCCCACCCCACCCCCTCTCAAAAAAAAAAAAAAAAAAAAAAAAAAAGAAGCAGCAGCAGTCACACCATGTCGATGTACTCTTTCCAAAATCTTAAAGTGGAGTTACCCAAAAATCCTTCATCAACAAACAGCTGAAGGTCACTGAGTACTCATCTGAATGCCCAAATGAAAGATTGTAATGATGATGCTCTACTGTTGTTTCCACTTCCCTCAAAGCTCCTTGTCATGATTAAACAGATTCCTCAAGATTGCAAATGCTGGTTTATTGTTTCGCCTCATACCAGGCCTCGAACCTTCTCATGAGTACTATTGATTAAATGAGCAGCGTAATTCCAGGATCTGCCGTGAACGATTTGCTCTGAAACACGTGGTTCAAAGTGCCCCCCAATGATGTTTAGAATGTAGAAGGACATGTGTATCTGAAAACAAAAAAGCTCTTTTGCTTTATGGTACAAAGCTGGTTCCAGATTTATGACAGTTGTTTTCTGGCCTAATTTACTTGAAATTGCTTTACCTAGAAATAGCAATTAGTGGATTGGAGATGGGATAATTGGAAGGTGTTCAATAACAGATGTCTCCATCTTTAGTTTTGAAAGCCCAATTGAATCCTGTCCATATTGAGACAACCTTCATCTGTAGAGATATAAGTTTACTTAGAATCCAAGCCAGGTTAACGTTATTGTAAATATTACATTATGATGGCAGCCAAACCAGACTTTGCTCACTCTGTGGTTGATTAAAGTAGGGATTTACATGATTCATTAGGGACATTAGCTAAATAAATACGGGTAGGCCACGTAGGAAGACAGCCATTTGTGACACATGTGGGATACCTTTCCCCTCCAATGTCTACTCGTGTATATCAAAAATCATCTGCAGCAAAGTGCATGAAACTATCGGGAATGATGTTACAAGGTACTAATGTTTCCATTATCTACAAACATACTAAAGTAGTTTAGGCAAAAGATGTGACTATTCTCTGTACGGTGAAATAGCTAATTCTATTACCCGTTGCATGAAAATACTCGCCAAGTTGTTTGGATCGGGTCATATGAATTATGAATATTTCTATTCCAATAATGCTTGGGTATGTTCTTATGTCCTTTTGGTGTATCGTAGACAATGTTTTGGTATATGTTAAGGATCTTATTGCGCTCTTCTTCTTCCAAGGGTTTATCTTTTGTTATGTCTTCCGTGATATGTTCAATATCATAATCATCTTGCATTATCAATTTTATATGCAGATGCGAACTGGTAGTAACACAGCATACTGCTAACTTCATTCATATTATCATAATCTTTGTGACCAGGTGTAGATTTCAATTCGGCTCTCGGGTTTGTTCCAACCATGTGAAAACAAGACTAGATCCTCTGTAGTTATATTTGTGTCTATTAGAAGTGTTTTGTTGGGCTGCCATTGTTTTCTAAACATAATTTAGCTTCCAAAATGTCTCCGTAACCTTTCTCTCAAGGCACGGCATTGACAGTGGATTTACAGTACCCGATTCTGCCAACAAAGAAATATATTTTTCAGTCACAAAATTCATGCGGTAAATGTGTGCACACTTGAAGGCAGAATCAAGAATTTTTACCTGTTGCTAAATACTGCTTTGGGATCCAGTGGTGCCGATTCCACATCCTCAGGATTGTCTCCATGAATGCGTGGGGTAGCTTTGTTTTCTTTGTGCTTAAAGAAGGACTGTTATTGTTCTTTGTAAGCCATGTCGTTATTCGCACAAGCTGCGTCTCAGAAACTGATTATATTTTCCATGATTATGAATGGCCTTTTCTACTTAGATGGACATAACTTAAAGTACCTTTCAAGCTTTCGGATCTGACAATAAATGCATTAATCAAAGTTCACCTTTGCCACAACAGTTTGTGTTGTTGGCTGATTTTTATAATCATAACTGGTTCCCTGAAAATTTGTTTCAGTACCTTTTGAAAAAGGTCATAAATCTATCTTTTGAATAATATCAGTGTTATTTAGACTTTTAAAAATGCATAACAACTTTCGTTAAACTTCCTACAGATCTCATGAATGGTTTGAACCTACTTGTTATTTCTGTCTCTCCGCGCTCACTGCGGCTATTAAGTGCCGCTACAACCTTCTCTCCTCCTTGATCACTGGCGTCAGAAATAATTTCTTTGCATAGGCAAAACATTGCATTTTTGCCATATTTCATCCCGCATCTTCTTGGCAGTCAACAGGTTCAATGGGAACGTTAATAACATGATGGTTCCTAGGGAAGTTCCAAACTAGCTGAGGAGATTGTAGAATGCTAAAATAAAGTTTTTGGGAAAGGACATTAAAGAACTTGAAGAGTACATTGAAAAAAAAAATAAATAAATAAAAGAATTCTGTATGCACCTGCAAATGATAATATATATTAGAAATCCTAATTGCCTTTGTTAATATCTATTCGTATATGGATATAACAGAATTCACCTATACTGCAAAATACTATACAATTTGCGAATATATCCTAGCATGTCAAAATGAGAGAGTATGTTCAGCTTTACACAATGTACAGCATATTTCTGGACGATATTTTTATGCGTTTGTTATTACCTATAAGCATAATGGTTAGGGACATTTTTTTGCAAGCATTTTGTGAATATCCAATTCTATTAATAGTTTTAGTCCATATCACAAGAGAAAATTTTCTGAATTGAAATTAATTTTCTCTTATTTTCAACTTATTTTCAGTGTAGAAAATACTTTGGCAATTAGAGCAAAACATCCCCTAAGCCTGGATATAGAAAGTTGTTTTGGCGTTAATTCGGTACTAAAATCATGACAATAGGTTGAGGATAACCAAAGTTATATGGATTTATCTGTTAACTAAAACGTCGCGCATCAACCGCCTTACGATCCTCAATAAAATGTTCATGATTTGATGAACCGAGTTTTTCACATCCCTATTGGATCCCTTTAACGTGTTGTAAAGATTTCATGTATATAGATTCATATGCAAAATAAATTCCAAAATAATGTATTTTCTGGAGTGTGCGTCCAAGACTACTCTGTTTGCAGGGAAAATACTGAATATAGCAACAGTTATTATTCAAATAAATCGACATATCCAAATATGTATACACACACACAAACACACACACACATATATATATATATATATATATATATATATATATATATATATATATATATATATATATATATATATATATATATACATATATGCATATATATATATATATGTATATATATATATATATATATATATATATATATATATATATATATATATATATATATATATATATAAATATATATATATATATATATATATATATATATATATATATATATATATATATACATACGTATATATATATATATATATATATATATATATATATATATATATATATTTATTTATACATTTATATATTTATCTATCTATCTATCTATATATATATATATATATATATATATATATATATATATATATATATATATTATATATATATATATATATATATATATATATATTTATATATATATATATATATATATATATATATATATATATATATATATATATATATATATATATATTCATATATATATATATATATATATATATATATATATATATATATATATATATATATATATATATATATATATATATATATATATATATATATATATATATATATATATATATAGCATTAACTACATACGTTGATATGATATGACTCGAACGTCTGAGAAATAATGTTGCTATAATAGGACACTAACATCTAAGGATTGAAAGACCAATTTTTTTTTTTTTCCTGTTGCTTTATTGACAAGCAGTGGCCTATTCCATTTGGAAAGCAATGTATCATAAAACCATTATCTTCGACGATGATTCTGTGTTGCGCTTATTGGCTGACTAATGAGGGAAATGAGATGAGAGATATATTAGCTTAATGATGTCATTAACATTAGCATAATCATGACGAATAAGCATCGCCTCTTCATTAGCTTGAGGTCAAATTAACTTCTGAAATTGTGTTATTTCAGGTTCGTAAATCTTGATACGCTCTCTCTCTCTCTCCTCTCTCTCTCTCTCTCTCTCTCTCTCTCTCTCTCTCTCTCTCTCTCTCTCTCTCTCTAAAGGATATTTAGTTTGATTAAATTCCTTTGGTTATGATTAAATCCTTTTGAATTTTTCATATGAGATGATAAATCTGATTCTCAAAATAGATTATAAGATTAAAGATATTATTTAATAATATTCGCAATCGACATCATTTATACATTTTACCTTCTGCACCCCTGTTTTTAAGAAATGGGATTGCAAGCATGAGAGAAGTTCCGCAGAAATAATCTCGTCAAGTTGTAATGTTAACTTGACATTTTGTACTTTTATTATTTTAAGAAACATCATATTTGAATATAATGAAAAAACGTCATGAGTAACCTCATTAGAAACTTTATTACCGGTTCATTATATATATATATATATATATATGTATATATATATATATATATATATATATATATATATATATATATATATATATATATATATATATATATATATATATATATATATATATATCTTTTGGAGTTATTCCCGGATTTAAGGAAGGAAAGAAAGCAACAGGGAAGCCAGAATAATGGGAATCACTGATTGTATCTGTAATTCTATACGATGGATCGAGACATCCAGGAGGGTTGGCGACCCATTAACACTTATTAACTTACTATTTTTCTCACAACATTACCAGGAGTTAAGGACCATTTATTTAAGAATAGAGTAGTTGCTTAATAATGCTACTGTGCCTTTTTGCTAATGAATTTTTTTTTGGCTGATTAATTTCAATAGCAAATGCTTCTAAAACAGTTCTGATTTTCATTCCTTCTATGATCCTCTTGTAAAGCTAAGTATTTTCATTTTAAGCTTATAAGGATAGACAGTTAATTCCTAGAGAATTCCAGTAACATTTAATAATAGGGATTCAACTTTTTTTTCCTTAGAGAGAGAGAGAGAGAGAGAGAGAGAGAGAGAGAGAGAGAGAGAGAGGAGAGAGAGAGAGAGAGAGTGCTTGTTTTCCTGAAATGAAATGACAGAATGAAATAGGAAAAGCAGCACCAAAAATATTCATTAAAATCAAGCAAAATAGCTGATTTAGAGTCAGGAGAGAGAGAGAGAGAGAGAGAGAGAGAGAGAGAGAGAGAGAGAGAGAGAGAGGAGAGAGAGAGAGAGAGAGAGGGGGGGGGGGAAGTCCTCTGAAATGACAAAAATAGTAAAAGCCGCAACAAAGATTTTGATAAATCAAGCGAAAAAGGTTATTAAGCGTCAGTAGAGAGAGAGAGAGAGAGAGAGAGAGAGAGAGAGAGAGAGAGAGAGAGAGAGAGAGAGAGTCATTAGATATGTTCATTTAACGACAAAGAAAAGTAAGACTTAAAAACTTTTAGCATTCTGTATGAAACAGCAATTATATCAGGACTCTTGAGAGTGAATTGGCTGTTAAGGTAATTATCTTGGAACAAGGATTCTGGTTTCGTACATTAACGCAATCAAGGCGTCTGCTCTCGCCTTCTCTTCCTAGCTGTAACACGTTTGCAGCTCAAGGATGAACAGCCACTGCGTTACAGATATATTCTTGAATGTTTCTTGTGTATGAGAAGCATTAGTCAAGCTCATTTACAGGCAGATGCGAATTCACGACATATATGCATATAAATAATCAGGTTAAAGGATATAAAGGCCTCAAAGTATAAGAATAGACAGAGATTTCGGTAACTCAAAAACAAGATCAACTAAACAGCAGAATTGGAAAACGTGGGTCGTAATATTATTAGCCATTATAGAGCTGGAGTCGCTTTCAACCAACTTAAAGACGTTATGGTCCGTGAATGGATAATGGAATTAGAAAATCATTGGCGTGTTGTAGGGAAGCCATATTGGTTATATGGAGGGCTGGTAATGGCGGCTATAGATTGAAAAGAGCTTCGTTTCCCCTTCCTCCTCCACCTTCCATGACTGGCCTCCTCCAGATTGATGGAGGGAGCGGGAAAACGATGGCGGTT
>NC_090731.1:57926606-57928060 GCF_036898095.1 Palaemon carinicauda
TTTTCATTAAATTTTGCCTCGTAAATTTGTTTTCAGTGATGTTTCATTCCAGCTTGGACGAAATTTTTTTTCTTCTCATGAGAACAAGGACAACTTGAGATCAATACATTCTGTAAATTCCCTTCTTTTTCATGGTATATTATTATTATTATTATTATTATTATTATTATTATTACCTAGGCTACTAATTGGAAAACCCGGATCCAGTAAGACAAAGGGCTCCAATGGGGAAAAACAGCCCAGTGAGGAAGGAAATAAGGAAATTGATAAATCTTAATAGAAGTAATAAACAATTAAGATAAAATAGCTTTAGAACACCAAAAAACATAAAATAGATCTTTCAATATGAAATAGAAAAAGAGACTCATGTCTGCCTGTTCAACCTAAACACATTCACTAGCAAGTTTGGATCTTTGAAGTTTCATCGATTCAACGACCTGATTAGGAAGATCAGTTAGTATTCTGTTCATAGCTGGAATAAAACTTCTAGAATACTGTGTAGTATTGATCCCTACGGTAAAGAAGGCATGGCTATTAATATTGTTATGATTATAAAGGTAGATATTCACTCATACAATTTTTATGGTTGAAAGAAGCATTAGTCTTCAAGCAGAATAGATAGGAGAGCAACCTATAAAATGTGAAATATTTATTAGAAAATACTCACAGAGACATTTTCACAATTTGATAAGTAAACATAATGTTCATGGCATCATTTTTATTGCCTTTGGGAATATGTATAAAGTATATCTAAATACCATAAAATTTGACAGAGAACATAATTCTTATAATGACAAGATGAAGTATATGAATATCGGGTGCTACTGGAATTTTAATCTGGAAATAGATGGAGTAAATAAAGTAGGTTTATCCCAGGATGCAAATTTCTATTGGTACGAATGAACAGTTCTCGAAAATTTAATATTAACTTGAGACGAACAGGAAAAGTTGTAAATAAAATATGCTACAAACAAAGATACCCGTAAAAATAGTAAAGTGGCAAATGTATAATAATACTCATGGATAAAATGATAACATTCGTACTGCCGAAATGACAAGAGCCTTCTGTAATTAGTGAGATGATTACAAATGTGAGTGGTCGAATAATTTTCACATAATTGAGCGCAGAATATTCACTTTATCTTAATTAATGGTGGTGAAGGAACAAAGCGAGAATTCGGTGCCATATCGGTGGAAGTGAAGCAGTGAATTTCACATCCGATTTCCAATACACTTCACATTCATCAATATCCCTTGTCTTGCTAGGATACGTTTGACCTTGTGAAGCGACCTCTCACTTTTCGTCGAGTCGATGCATTTCTTTACAAAGGCCAACACAATATGTCATCACACGGATATGGAGGAAATAGTCTTTCTTGTCCAGTCATATGCGTACCCGAATACAGACGTACTTACATATTGGGTAATTATACATAAATTATTGTTATCTTGGC
>NC_090731.1:57938560-57968560 GCF_036898095.1 Palaemon carinicauda
GCGGGACATCAAAGCTGCTTTGAGGGTGCAATGAAAACGTTCAACCATTCCATTGACAGCGGGGTTGTAGGCCGTTGTCTGGTGTAGGTTGATGCCCAGGAGATTCGCTAATGATGTCCACAATTGAGATGTAAAAGTGGTTCCCCTGTCAGAAGTAATATGCTCAGGGATACCAAATCTTGCAATCCATCAAGAGAGTAAGGCAGATGTACATGAGGCGGACGTTGCAGTTTCCATGGGAATGGCTTCAGGCCAATGAGTGGAGCGGTCGATGATGGTAAACAGGTAACGCTGTCCTTGTGATGTGGGTAGGGGGCCTACAACGTCGACGTGAATGTGTGCGAAACGATGCTGAGGTTAAGGAAAGGTGCCCAATCCTGAATCCATGTGTCGATGTACTTTGGAAGTTTGGCAAGAAGTACAGGCTCGGACCCAATCCTCAGCATCCAAGGAAATGCCGTGGCAAATGAACTTTGCCTTCAGCAGCTGTGCAGTAGAATGGCACGAGGGATGTAAAAGGCCGTGAATGAAATCAAACACCTGTCGGCGAATGGGAGCAGGAATCAAAGGTCGCGGTCTGCCAGTACTGACGTCACAGAGGAGGGTGGTGTTGGAGTCTTTGAGGGGGAAGTCTTCCCAACGGAGGGACGTGCGGGATGTCCTACATGCTTGGTACTCTAGATCCTGTCGTTGAGCTTCAGCCAGGGCGTTGTAATCCAATCCCAGTTGAACGGCAGCCAACGTGTTTCTTGACAGGGCATCGGCAACGGGATTCATTTTCCCCAGGGACGTATTGAAGGGTGCAATTGTTTTCAGCCACGGCAGAGAAATGTCGGTGTTGCCGGGCGGACCAGGCATCAGACTGTCAAGTAAAGGCGTGCACCAGAGGCATGTGGTTTGTGCGAATGACGAAGGGCGTACCTTCTAAGAAATGGCGAAAGTGACGGACAGCTAAGTGCACTGCCAGCAATTCTCGATCGAAGGTAGAATAACCCGATTCGGCCTTGGACAGTTTTCTGCTGAAGAAGGCCAATGGGCGGGGCGAGCCGTTGACCACCTGCTCGAGTACTGCAACAATAGCGACGTCACTGGCATCGGTGGAGAGAAGGAGAGGGGCATGTGGGATAGGAAAAGTGAGAGCCACAGCAGTTGATAGGGCCTTCTTTGCATTGCAGAAGGCTGCTTCTTGAAAGAGACCTCGCTTTAGGTCCTTTGGCTTGCCCTTGAGGGAGATTTAGAGGGGAGCAAGAGTGGCGGCAATGGCTGGCAGAAAACGATGAAATAGTTGATCATACCCAAGAAATCCTGCAGGGCTTTGACGGTCGAGGGCGCGGGGAAGTTCTGAACGGCTGCTACCTTCTCAGGGAGAGGATGGACTCCTTCAGGAGTGATGCGGTGCCCTAAGAACGACACTTCGTTGGCGCCAAAGGTACACTTGTCAAACCGGTTTACAAGACCCTTTTGTTGCAGGTGGTTGAGCACGATGCGCAGGTGACGGAGGTGTTCCTCTTTTGAGGAGGAGAACACAAGTATGTTATCCACATAACATACACAGAAAGGGAGGTCCCCTAAGATGCCATCCATGAGACGTTGAAACGTGGCCCCAGCATTACGAAGGCCAAAACAGGAATAATTGAAGGTGTGTGTACCAAACGGATTGGTGATGACGGTCTTGGGGATGTCTTCTGGGTTCATAGGCACCTGATAATACCCCTTCAGGAGGTCGAGCGTACAGAAAACCTTCGCTTTGTGCAGATAGGAGGTCACGTCGGCAATGTTTGGGAGGGGGTAGTGATCCGGTTCTGTTTGCATGTTCAGGCGCCTGTAATCCCCGCACAGACGGAGGGAGCCGTCTTTCTTTAGAACGATGTGTAAGGGTAATGACCATGGGCTGGAGGCCTTTTGGCAAAGGCCCATTTCCTCCATTTCGGCGAACGTCTGTTTGGCAGCTGCCAATCGTTCCGGTGCCAGACGTCTGAATTTTGCGAAGACTGGGGGTCCTGTCGTCTTGATATGGTGATAAATACTGTGCTTGGCAGGAACCGTGGGCGTTTGGCGAAGTTCTGGACGGAAAACTTCCGGGTACGACGTGAGGAGGTGGGCGTAGGCATCCGTGGGTGCGCTGATGTGGAGAGCGAGGTTAGAGGGGGCGGGATGAAGAGGTGTCGACAAGTACGAGTCTGTGTTGACCAATCGTCGGTGGGCGACATCGACCAGAAGGTGGAAATGAGAGAGGAAATCCGTACCGAGGGTTGGCAATGTGACGTCAGCAACGTGAAACTTCCAATTGAATTTACCATTTCTGAACGATAATGTGAGGTTCTTGTAACCGTAGGTGGGTATCGCAGATCCGTTGGCAGCTACCAAGCGGACGTCGGCAGATGTAGACAGACTACGTCGTGTCTTGAAGAGTTTCCTTGGCAAAAGAGAACGACAAGCACCCGTGTGTACCAAAAATATCACGCCCGTTCCTGCATCATGTAAAAAGAAAAGATTAGAAACACGGGAGGCCATCGCCACGAGCGATGGCCTACTTACACGTTTTTTGGCCACTGACATTCCTCGCCACATTTCTTCACGTTTGCCCCGAATCTGAAGAGGCAGTAGCAAAACTGCGGCGGATGGGAGGTAGTAAGTGGCTGTAGAAGTCGTTTGTTGGGGCGCGAGCGATTGGTGGGTGGTGGGCGGCTTTGTCGCTGCTTCGGCACGTCACGGGGTAGGCGTGTATGTCCTACGGCATTCATGTCAGCTTCGTTTGTCGTTGAATAGGAATCCTCTTTGTCAGGGGTGCAGGCGTTGATGGAGGTCTTAAAGTGGCAATCCATAAGGGTGTCGGTTTTGGTCATCAAGTCCTTTATGGGAAACCTATCGACATCGGGTATGGCAGCGCGTATAGGTCCGGGTAAACTGTGTATCCAAAGGGCACGAAGTAGGTTCACCTCATGAGGAGAGCTGTCTGTGGCAGGTTGAAGGCGAGCGATACTGGTCATTTCCCTGAGGGCAAGCGAAGTCCTTTGGTCCCCCAACGGTTGTTGCGAGAGCTGAAAAATCTTTGCTATACGTGCGGCTGGCGACGGCGAGTACTGCTGCAGAAGGTATGTTTTGATGGCGTCATACGCTATTAGGGTGTCTCCTTGTTCACAAAGCCAGTCGGATATTTCTGGGAAGGTGTTCTCGGGTATCGCCGCGAGAACATAATCTGCTTTGGTGGTTGAGCGAGTCACGCCCTGGATTTGAAACTGGACTTCTGCGCGCTGAAACCAAGCAAACGCCTCTCCGCTGGAAACAATGAAAGTTCCAATGGGGCAGCTGCAGCCCCAACTTCCGTAGAGTCCGCCATAGTACCAACGATGGAGGGGTGAGGGGGGTGGGGGTGGAAAGCAGTGGGAGGGAGTCGACTTCCGGGATCACCAACGTGACGGGCCGAAAGAAGGTTGTGACTTAAAAGCAGGAAGCAATCAACTGAGTAACTTTATTAAAGAACACTCTCCTTTATATACAAAACCTCAAGGCAACAGGAAATTTCATGTTCGAGAAACAGACAATGTTACAGAGAAAAAACGCAGAATGTTTATTCTGGTTCTTTTTAGTGCGAGGGAAGAGCGCAGATACAAGCATAATATATACAAAATAATTTATGTACGATCGTTTGACACATGGTTGGTACACAATTAACAACGTCAAAAACAGAAATGTCTTATATAATCAATAAAAAGACTCATGTCAGGCTGGTCAACATAAAAACATTTGCTCCAACTTTGACCTTTTGAAGTTCTACTGATTCAACTACCTGATTAGGAAGATCATTCCACAATTTGGTAACAGCTGGAATAAAACTTCCAGAATACTGTGTAGTATTGAACCTCTTGATGGAGAAGGCCTGGCTATCAGAATTAACTGCCTGCCTAGTATTACGAACAGGATAGAATTGTCCAGGGAGATCTGAATGTATATATATATATATATATATATATATATATATATATATATATATATATATATATATATATATATATATATATATATATAGATAGATAGATAGACAGATACTTACACAGTATATGAACCTGATTTTAAAAACAAGTAAACTTTGTCAAACGTAATAGGCTTACAACATCTTAAGCGTCAGGGGAGAATCATTCGAAGGGAACTATGATACAAAAATCCCTTGTAAGCTGAAGGGGTCGATATTCATGTATTGAAAAAACCTATCGTAATTGGAGAAATTTATAAACATTTATAAGCTTCTACGTGAACGTTCAGGACTTTTAATATATATATATATATATATATATATATATATATATATATATATATATATATATATATATATATATATATATATATATATATATATATATATATATATATATATATATATATATATATATATATCTTTTTAAACGGAATTGAAAGTCATTCCGTGAATATCTTAGTGTTGTGGTTCAACCACCTCGTAAGGTTTTGTTCAAGAAATATAAATTTTGTAGGCGTTCCACCTAACCTGCTGTTTTCTGTTATCTACTATGCATTTCAGACCCCGTGTTATACTGTTTTTTTCGCAAATATCCTATATACAAACAACGGGATCAATGTGACATTTTTGCACAGCTTCTTTGACACAGTCCGCTAATTTATAACACTACACTGCGATGCCAAGTGTGATTCGTTAATGAGCTTACGCTTGGCTTTCAAGCATAATTTGGCCAGAGCCGAGTAGGCATTCGGACAATTGATCTCCGTGACGTAGGTGTGACGCGTATAACAAGCTCTCTCTCTCTCTCTCTCTCTCTCTCTCTCTCTCTCTCTCTCTCATGGATACAATTCCCACCTTTATCCATATAAAAATAAGGCGCGCGTTATGAGTTTTTTTTTTTTTCGTTAAATACTCATAGCATACAGCCTGGAATCTTGACCAAGAGTCGAGTTGGAAGTGGGTGCTAGAGGAGTAGTGTGATCATTTCAAGATTTATTATTAATTATTATTATTACGATTAGTATTAGTATTATTATAACCATTTACTTATGGTATCGGATATCTATGATTTGACAAATGATGCAAACATGAGTATATAGCATACATTTTACTTCACTCTCCGTCACTTTCCAAAAATAAGTAATTCTTATCATCACTGCTGATGTTTATTATGACAGGATCCTCGAACCCTTCTAAACCACCCAACTATATACCTACGTTTGCCATTATTCACGCTCGTTAGCTCGTTATCACCCTCCACATTACCATCCCTCGCCTTTATTTTCACGTTGTGTCACTCAAATATAAAATGACGTATACAGTACCACAGTACATATCACAAAATGGAACTTAGATGTTTATCAAGGGATTTGAATCCTGCACAAAAAGTTTATCCTCTGATCTTGTAGGAAACCACTGGAGAATTAGTCTCATATTAAAAAAAAAGATGTTCCACATGAAGGCAATTCTTGTTGGTGTGCCTCCTAAAAAAAAAAAAAAAAAAAAAAAAAAATATTCCTTCCATCCTCTCTAATTTTCCTTGTCACTTAAGAACCTAATTGACAGCGAATACTGATTCCACAAAATCCATTCAAATCCCTCTCTCGAGGAAGGCGTGGCCTTAGCAACTTGCAGCTATCAGACATCCGAGAGTTAGCAAACGTGGGAAGGTTGTTAGCTGGTTGCGATAAAGGTGCCGACATCAATTGCCTTACGCTCTTAATGGTGTACGGGAGGGAGGTGCGGGGAAGGAGGTACCCTATTGGCATCATAGGGGTTTGTAGGAAGGAAACAGGAGAGAGAATGGGTCCCCTGAGAAGGGAATGATGCCAGCTTGGTGGGCATACATTACGCCTAGGATATGCTGAGTAAACGTTTTATAGCTCTCTCTTTCCCTTTATGGATAGGACATGCAAGATTCGTCTCTCTCTCTCTCTCTCTCTCTCTCTCTCTCTCTCTCTCTCTCTCTCTCTCTCTCTCTCTCTCAACTATGCCTAGTTTATTTTCGCTTGTCTTTTCTGCTACTCTAAGTGTGGGAATTAAGTTCATTGAATTAATTAATTCTAATAATGTTTTAGGCACAAAAGACAACTGAATATTTCAAATAATTACTACACTTACATACAACTTAATTTCATTACAACTTTGATGAATAAGCCGAGATATTATTGGATAATAATATTATTTTCAAATAAATGGCAAAATAAGAGATTTTTTTTTTTAAATTTTTGAAACAAATGGAACACACGCATTTGTTCATATTTTATGATATAAGACAGAATCTTATATACCTCCAATATAAAAAGAAATGCGTACGTATATAAACAAACTCACCCGCCATATACACACAAAACACAAACACACATAAACACACACATGCATACGCACACGCACACGCACACACATTTATATATATATATATATATATATATATATATATATATATATATATATATATATATATATATATATATATATATATATATATATATATATATATATATATATATTATTATTATTATTATTATTATTACTATCCAAGCTACAACCCTAATTGGAAAAGCAAGATGCTATAAGCCCAAGGGCTCCAATAGGGAAAAATAGCCCAGTGAGGAAAGGAAATAAGGAAATAAATAACTGAAGAGAACAAATTAACAATAAATCATTCTAAAAAAAGTAATATCAAAAGAGATATATCATATATAAACTATTAACAACGTCAACAACAAATATGTCATATATAAACTATAAAAAGACTCATGTCCGCCTGGTCAACAAAAAAGCATTTGCTCCAACTTTGAACTTTTGAAGTTCTACTGATTCAACAACCCGATTAGGAAGATCATTCCACGACTTGGTAACAGCTGGAATAAAACTTCTACAGTACTGCGTAGTATTGAGTCTTATGATGGAGAAGGCCTGGCTATTAGAATTAATTGCCTGCCTAGTATTACGAACAGGATAGAATTGTCCAGGGAGATCTGAATGTAAAGGATGGTCAGAGTTATGAAAAATCTTATGCAACATACATAATGAAATATATATATATATATATATATATATATATACACACACACAAAGTATAATGTTTAATAAAGACAGCTTTTTACAGCATACAAGTGTACCAACCGTGTGGCACACAATTGTACATAATTATTTTGTATATATTATGCTTGTATCTCCGCTCTCACTCGCACTAAAAAGAACCTAAATGATCATGTCTCCGTTTTGCTCTGTAACATTGTCTGTCTCTCGAACAGGTCATGTCCTGTTGCCTTAAGGTTTTGTATATAAAGAAGAGTGTTCCTTAAAAAACTCAGTTGATTGCATCCTGCCTTTGAGTTCACAACTCCTCTCTCGACTCGCTCCCACTGCATTCCACCCCCTCCTCCCTCGCCCCTCCATCGTTGGTACTATAACGGAGACAAACTCTACTACAGCAGTTGGCGCTGCCCTATTGAAACTTTCACCGTTCGCCACCGGAGAAGCGTTTGCTTGGTTTCAGCGCTCAGAAGTCCAGTTTCGTAACAGGGGCGTGACTCGCTCAACCACCAAAGTGGATTATATTCTCGCGGCGATACCCGAGGATACCTTCCCAGAAATATCCGACTGGCTCTGTGAACAAGGAGACACCCCAATAGGGTATGAAGCCCTCAAAACATACCTTCTGCAGCAGTACTCGCCGTCACCAGCCGCCCGTATAGCAAAGCTTTTTCAGCTCTCGCAACAACCGTTGGGGGACCAAAGGGCTTCGCTTGCCCTCAGGGAAATGACCAGTATCACTTGCCTTCAACCTGCCGCAGACGGATCTCCTCGTTAGGTGAACCTACTTCGTGCCCTTTGGATACGCCGTTTACCTGAACCTGTACGCGCTGCCAGACCCGATGTCGATAGTTTACCCATAAAGGACTTGATGACCAAAGCCGACGCCCTTATGGACAGCCACTTCAAGACCTCCATCAACGCCTCCACCCCAGACGACGAGGATGCCTATTCAACGTCAACCAAAGCTGACATGAATGCCGTAGGACATACACGCCTACCCCGTGACGTGCCGAAGCGGCGACAAAGCCGCCCACCACCCACCAATCGCTCGCGCCCCAACGAACGACTTCTACAGCCACTTACTACCTCCCATCCACCGCAGTTTTGCTACTACCACTTCAGATTCGGGGCAACCGCGAAGAAATGTGCCAAAAATTGTCAGTGGCCAAAAAACGTGTAAGTAGGCCATCGCTTGTGGCGGTGGCCTCCCATGTTTCTAATCTTTTCTTTTTACAGGATGCAGGACCGGGAGTGCGATTTTTGGTAGACACGAGTGCTTCTCGCTCTCTTTTGCCAAGGAAACTCTTCAAGGCACGACGTAGTCTGTCTACATCTGCCGACGTCCGCTTGGTAGCTGCCAACGGATCTGCGATACCCACCTACGGTTACAAGAACCTCACATTATCGTTCGGAAACGGTAAATTCAATTGCAAGTTTCTCGTTGCTGACGTCACAATGCCAATCCTGGGTGCGGATTTCCTCTCTCATTTCCACCTTCTGGTCGATGTCGACCACCGACGATTGGTCAACGCAGACTCGTACTTGTCGACACCTCTTCAACCCGGCCCCTCTAACCTCGCTCTCCACATCAGCGCACCCACGGATGCCTAAGCCCACCTCCTCACGTCGTACCCGGAAGTTTTCCGTCCAGAACTTCGCCAAACGCCCACGGTTCCTGCCAAGCACGGTATTTATCACCATAATAAGACGACGGGACCCCCAGTCTTCGCAAAATTCAGACGTCTGGCACCAGAACGATTGGCAGCCGCCAAACAGACGTTCGCCGAAATGGAGAAAATTGTGCCTTTGCCAAAAGGCCTCCAGTCCATGGTCGTCACCCTTACACATCGTTCTGAAGAAAGACGGCTCCCTCCGTCCGTGCGGGGATTACAGGTGCCTGAACATGCAAACAGAACTGGATCACTACCCCCTCCCAAACATTGCCGATGTGACCTCCTACCTGCACAAAGCGAAGGTTTTCTCTACACTCGACCTCCTGAAGGGGTATTATCAGGTGCCTATGAACCCAGAAGACATCCCCAAGACCGCCATCACCACTCCGTTTGGTACATACACCTTCAATTACTGCTGTTTTGGCCTTCGTAATGCTGGGGCAACGTTTCAACGTCTCATGGATGGCATCTTAGGGGACCTCCCTTTTTGTGTATGTTATGTGGATAACATACTTGTGTTCTCCTCCTCAAAAGAGGAACACCTCCGTCACCTGCGCATCGTGCTCGATCACCTGCAACAAAACGGCCTTGTAGTCCGGTACGACAAGTGTACCTTTGGCGCCAACGAAGTGTCGTTCTTAGGGCACCGTATTACTCCTGAAGGAGTCCATCCCCTCCCTGAGAAGGTAACAGCCGTTCAGAACTTCCCCGCGCCCTCTACCGTCAAAGCTCTGCAGGAATTCTTGGGCATGATCAACTATTATCACCGTTTTCTGCCAGCCATTGCCGTCACTCTTGCTCCCCTCTACGCCTCCCTCAAAGGCAAGCCAAAGGACCTGAAGTGGGGTCCCCTTCAAGAAGCAGCCTTCTGCAATGCAAAGAGGGCCCTATCAACTGCTGCGGCTCTCACTTTCCCTATCCCACACGCCCCTCTCCTTCTCTTCACCGATGCCAGCGACGTCGCTATTGGTGCAGTACTCGAGCAGGTGGTCAAAGGCTCGCCCCGCCCTTTGGCCTTCTTCAGCTGAAAACTGTCCAAGGCAGAATCGGGTTATTCTACCTTCGATCGAGAATTGCTGGCGGTGCACTTGGCTGTCCGTCACTTTCACCATTTCTTAGAAGGTACACCCTTCGTCATTCGCACAGACCACAGGCCTCTGGTGCACGCCTTCATTCGACAGTCTGACGCCTGGTCCGCCCGTCAACACCGACATCTCTCCGCCGTGGCTGAATACAATTGGACCCTCAAATACGTCCCTGGGAAAATGAATCCTGTTGCCGATGCCCTGTCAAGAAACACGTTGGCTGCCGTTCAACTGGGATTGGATTACAACGCCCTGGCTGAAGCCGAACAACAGGATCCAGAGTATCAAGCTTGTAGGACATCCTGCACGTCCCTCCGTTGGGAAGATTTTCCCCTCGAAGACTCCAACACCACCCTCCTCTGTGACGTCAGTACTGGTAGACCGGGACCTTCGATTCCTGCTCCCTTGCGCCGACAGGTGTTTGATTTCATTCACGGCCTTTCACATCCCTCGTGCCGTTCTGCTGCACAGCTGCTGAAGGCAAAGTTCATTTTGCACGGCATTTCTAAGGATGCTAAGGATTGGGTCTGCGCCTGTACTTCCAAAGTACATCGACACACGGATTCAGGAGTGGGCACCTTTCCTCAACCATAGCGTCATTTCGCACACATTCACGTCGACGTTGTAGGCCCCCTACCCACATCACAAGGACATCGTAACCTGTTTACCGTCATCGACCGCTCCACTCGTTGGCCTGAAGCCATTCCCATGGAAACTGCAATTTCCGCCTCATGTACATCTACCTTACTGTCTGGATGGATTTCAAGATTCGGTATCCCTGAGCATATTACTTCTGACAGGGGAACCACTTTCACCTCTCAATTGTGGACGTTATTAGCGAATCTCCTGGGCATCACCCTACATCAGTCAACGGCCTACAACCCCGCTGCCAATGGAATGGTTGAACGTTTTCATCGCACCCTCAAAGCAGCTTTGATGTCCCGCTGCAAGGATTGCAACTGGTTTACTGAACTTCCCTGGGTCCTCCTGGGACTAAGGACCACTCCTAAAGACGCCCTCGACGTCTCAGCAGCTGAAATGGTGTATGGCGACCCGTTGGTCGTCCCTGCCGAATTTTTTCCTTCTACAACTTCCTCCGACGATCTCCAGCGCATATGTCACGTCGTGGGAAAATTTATTCCGTGCCGCCAGAATTACAAGCCCCCAGCGAAGCATCACATACTAACGGACTTGCACTCTGCAACGCACGTCTTCCTGCGCAACGACACTAGCAAGCCACCACTAACGCCCCCTTACACGGGCCCTTTCCTTGTGATCCGGCGCAGTCCGAAAGCATTCCTACTAAACATTCGTGGCAAAGAAGACTAGGTCTCCATTGATCGTCTAAAACCTGCTTATCTTCTGCCAGATGACCCGCCTACAGTTCGCCTCTCTAGATCAGGGCGCCCTATTTAACATGTACAGTATGTCATTTTTAGGGGGGGGGGAGCCATGTACCAACCGTGTGGCACACAATTGTACATAATTATTTTGTATATATTATGCTTGTATCTGCGCTCTTCCCTCGCACTAAAAAGAACCTGAATGATCATGTTTCTGTTTTGCTCTGTAACATTGTCTGTCTCTCGAACAGGTCATGTCCTGTTGTCTTGAGGTTTTGTTTTTAAAGAAGAGTGTTCCTTAATAAACTCAGTTGATTGCATCCTGCCTTTGAGTTCACAACTCCTCTCTCGGCCGTCACACTAGCATCGAGTCTCTAGTCTTTTTAAACTTAAGGTTTCGTTTCAAATGTGATGTAGAGATTTGTTTCTGCTGAGCACATTTAATGGATTTTCATCAATCATCGACTCATTGGAGAAAATTTAATAAATGCTATTGATTAGGCCAGCTGTTGTTTCCATGAAATGGCGAAACCTGCGGGTTTGTAAGACAGTTTTCTCGACAGTAAATCTTGAAGAGTTAGCACTTGGGTTCCGAGTAATTGTAATACCTCAGCAGGCATGATTGTATGATTGTCAGTGACCTAAACCTCTATTTGAAAAGATTAGGGTTTAATCTCAATTGGAGGTATATATATATATATATATATATATATATATATATATATATATATATATATATATATATATATATATATATATATATATATATATGTGTGTGTGTGTGTGTTTGTATAGATAGATAGATATATGTGCGTGTTTGCATATATATATATATATATATATATATATATATATATATATATATATATATATATATATATATATTCACACACACTTATATATATTCATATATATATATATATATATATATATATATATATATATATATATATATATATATATATATATATATACATACATACATACATATATATATATATATATATATATATATATATATATATATATATATATATATATATATATATATATAGTGTATAAACGTATATGTGAATTTAGGTATGTTATTATTATTATTATTATTATTATTATTATTATTATTATTATCAGTAGTAGTAGTAGTAGTAGTAGTAGTAGTAGTAGTAGTACTAGTAGTAGTAGTAGTAGTAGTAGGAGTAGCTAAAATAAAATCCTAGTTTGAAAAGCAGGATGCTCTAAGCCTAAGAGCTGAAATAGGAGAAAATAGCACAATAAAAAAAAGAAATATATAAACTATGGGAATTAATGAATGATGAATAAAGAATATCCTAAAATTAAAAACAACATTGAAATATATAAACTATGGGAATTAATGAATGATGAATAAAGAATATCCTAAAATTAAAAACAACATTGAAATGTCAAGTATAAACTGTGAAGAGAGACTTATGGCAGTGTGTTCAACACAAAACCATTCGCTGCAAGTGTTACCTTTTGGAGATCCACTCATGCAACTGCAAAATTAGGAAGATTATTCCACAATCTAGTCACTGCTCTAATAAAACCTGCACAATACCTTGTAGTATAGAGCTTCGTGATAGAGAATGTATGACTGGTATAATTAACTGTACACCTTGTACTAACGTACCGGGTGGTGCAGTATGCGAAGATCATTATGTATCATGCACCAAGAGATAACTGAGCGACTGTGCCAGAGATTAATATTATGATCAAGAATAATAGATTTAATGCACAGCAAGTTTTCGTCCAACAAATTAAGATGAGATTCAGCAGCTCAAGGCCAGTCAGGAGAACAATACTCGAAACGAGGCAGAATGAAAGAGTTAAAACATTTGTTCAAAATATACTTATCATCGAAAATCTTAAAAAAAAAAAAACTTTCTCAGTAATGATTTAAGAGGGAATAAACTGAATATAATTCTCAAAACAAATTTCCAATAAGAAATCCACATCTAAAATTTTGAAGGAGTTGTATAGGCCTTTATTTGGAGAAGCACTATCAATGTACAGATCTGGATAATAAGGAGCCACTGTCCTTGGCCTACTTACAATCATACTTAGAGATTTGTTAGGGTTCAACTTTGTGCCTCATAATTTTCACAATGCAATAATTTTATCTAAATATCTATTAACGGGTTCAGCAACCCTAGGAGAATGCGGCTAAGAAAGTAGCATCATCTGCATATGAAACGGGCTGGTTTTCTACGCCAAACCACATATGTGTATATAGTATGAAAAGTAACGGTTCAAGAACACTCCTATAGTCAATATGGTGCTCATCAACAACTCTTTGTAATCTTTTACATAAAAATTCAATAATGATGCCCAACATGAAGCTATTTTCTCAAACTAGGCATAAATCTAAAAATGGGAGAGCAGCAGCCATTTCAAAAATTATGTATTACGGAACTTTCACCATGTTCGTCTTTTCATAGTACAGCCTTGACTATAATTTGTATACTTTGCTCATGTAGTGTATTTACTTACATTTGTATACGTGTTCCTAAAAATGAATTAACTTCTAAAACAGGTATCTTACTGAGAGGCTCAATCGGATTTTTATTTTTATTTTGTTGACTGAAAACCTGATAAGGTGTAATTGAAATCGTCGGTTTAACAATGTAATTTCTGTTTGAACGTAGCTGGTCTTTATATGGGGGATTTTATTCTCTTTTCATATTTTAAGTAGAATGTAATATTAATGGTTATGCTTGGAATATATTTACTGTAATTTGAGGGGGTTATGGCTAGTTGTAGTAAATTCTCTCATATCTCAAATGAAAATGATATAGGCCTACGCTATGAAGATACAAAAATTAATTATACCTTAATAACAATATGGCCATCTTACAACATTAACTAGTACCCAAGAACAGATAAAAAGGTGAATTAAAGAAACTACTTTTTGGAGTTATATTAAAAGCTGGATAATGCATTTATCATGTTATCCACATGTAATAAAATTAGTGCAGTACGACAGAGAGAGAGAGAGAGAGAGAGAGAGAGAGAGAGAGAGAGAGAGAGAGAGAGAGAGAGAGAGAGAGAGAGAGAGAGAGAGAGTTTACGTATATACATGTAATAAGTAACTGCGATCATATATAATAACACGAAGATGTATAAAATACCTTTAAAGCATTGGAGGTCGTCAGTCCGTTGAAGGTTGGATGCGGGTAGCAAAGGTTTGGGGTTGATTGAGTGTGTGTACGTATGCCTGTGTGTGTTTGTGTCTGAGAGGAAAGTATTAATGCTGGAGAAACGAGCACTGGGGGAAATTCTAAATGTGAAAGGGAAACTCGGGGGTACATTTCCATTTTCTAGGGATTTCCAATTTACAACGTCAGACTCCTCTTATAGGATGAGGGGTAAATCAGATGCAATTTCTCCCCTGCAGTAGACCCGAATATTTTCCGTCGAGACTGTCAGTCAGTCTGAATGTCTCTCTAGCCATCAATTTTATAAACGATGGCAATGATTGACTACTTTGAACAGAACCAACGGAGAAATGACAAAGGAAAACTGAAGATCCAACACAGAGAAAAAATTGAATGAAAATAGGAAGATTATTTGGGTATTTATGATATTTCTTATCATTTTTATGAGACTATTTTTAACTTCTTTTTTTTTTTCTCGGCGGGAATGTTGTTTCCCTACCCTCTCAATATAATATCCCAAGTTAAAGCTTTCAAGGGGGGAAAACGTACGGCCAATCTAAGAAAAGTTGTTGGAATTGTAAATTTACATCAGGCCATAAGCTGATTCTCTCTCTCTCTCTCTCTCTCTCTCTCTCTCTCTCTCTCTCTCTCTCTCTCTCTCTCTCTCTCTCTCTCTCTCTCTCTCTCTCTGAATATATATATATATATATATATATATATATATATATATATATATATATATATATATATATATATATAGACATATATATATATATATATATATATATATATATATATATATATATATATATATATATATATACACATTGACATATATATATATATATATATATATATATATATATATTTATAAATATATATATATATATATATATATATATATATATATATATATATATATGTATGTATAAAGGCTACATACCTACATACACAGTGATCTACACTCACACGTATGTATATATATATATATATATATATATATATATATATATATATATATATATATATATATGCATGTATATATCTATCTATCTATCTATCTATTATATATATATATATATATATATATATATATATATATATATATATATATATATATATATATATATATATATATATATATATATATTTATATATATATGTATGTATAAAGGATAGATTCCTACATACACAGTGACCTACACTCACACGTATGTATATATATATATAATATATATATATATATATATATATATATATATATATATATATATATATATATATATATATATATATATATATATATATATATATATTGCTTAGTAGTAGAGCTTGCCAGAATTTTGGTTTTGTAATATTTCAGTGGTTGAGTTATACGAAACCTCAATTAGTGTTAAAAGATAATTGGCTATAAAATTATAGTTGGTTTTATTTTTAAATTTCTTTTACTTTCTCTGTCTCTCTATAAACTAACATTTATTCTTAAAATATTGAAAACATGTTTTGAGTAACAAATATTTTACATTCACGTTATCAAAATACTTAATTTTTCCAATATAAATTTCACAGTAATATACATAATGATATATGCAGAATTTTCAACCACCATCAATAAAAGTATAAAAGAGGAACATTGGAGTTTCATGTCTCCATAAACGACCGCAAATGAAGTTGAAAACTAAATCTTATTTTGAAGACTGATAAATCTTCGTCTCATTGTGAAAAGGCAAGATTGGAGAGCATTATCCTAAGGGGATACAGGTTACTGTACCTCTTTGGCGTAGTGGTTGACGTCTCATCCCCCGCCAGGACTACCTAGTTTAAACTTTGCCATGTGTGATGTTGCACTGGCCAACACTCTTTTATTTCTTACCTTCTTCCTTTCTCTCCATCTCTTACATGCATCTCTCCAGTAACCCGGGTAAAGCCAGGTATTTCAGCTAGTATATACTGTATATATATATATATATATATATATATATATATATATATATATATATATATATATATATATATATATATATATATATATATATATATATATATATATATATATATACATATATATATATATGTGTGTGTGTGTGTGTGTGTGTGTCTCTCTCTCTCTCTCTCTCTCTCTCTCTCTCTCTCTCTCTCTCTATATATATATATATATATATATATATATATATATATATATATATATATATATATATATATATATATATATATATATATATATATATATATATATATATATATATTCTACTTTATGGTAGTAGGTTCGCCAGGGAACCAGCCACCCGTTGAGATATTACCGCTAGAGTGGTATGGGATCCTTTGACTGGCTAGGCAATACTACATTGAATCTTTCTCTCTGGTTACGGTTTATTTCCCTTTACCTACACATACACCGATGAGTCTGGCCTATTCTTTATATATTCTCCTCTCTCCTCATACACCTGACAACACAGATGTTATCAAACAATTCTTCTTCACCCTAGGGGTTAACTACTGTACTGTAATTGTTTTGTGGCCACTTTCCTCTTGGTAAGGGTAGAAGAGACTCTTTAGCTATGGTAAGCAGCTCTTCTAGGAGAAGGACAACCCTAAATCTAACCATCGTTCTCTAGTCTTGGTTAGTGCCATAGCCCTTGTACTAAGGTCATCCACTGTCTTGTATTAGAGTTCTCTTGCTTGAGGGTACACTCCGACACACTATTCTTTCTTATTTCTCTTACTCTTGTTTTGTTAAAGTTTTTATAGTTTATATAGGAAATATTTATTTTAATGTTGTTACTGTTCTAGAAATATTTTATTTTTCCTTGCTTCTTTTCCCCACTGTTCTATTTTCCCTGTTGGATCCCCTGGACTTGTAGTATCACGCTTTTACAACTAGGGTTGTATCTTAGCAGTTAATGATAATAATAATAATAATAATAATGATAATAATGATAATAATAATAATATATCGTTCCTCTAACGCACGCTCTACTCCCTCTATTTATAGGGAAGTAGTCATACTCTGGCGAGTGTGGGTGCTTGTGTATACGTATGCATATCTAAATATTTAGTAAACAGATATTACGGGCCGCGTACACTAGTTTATGGATAATAGTCCTAACCTCAGAGCACCTACAGCAGGACATTCTTAGGTTACAAAATGACATACTTTTAGCTTGAATACTATTTGATAGAATGTATCCTAACTGGAGGAATCAAGATATAAAACATTGGAAGAGTTTTCTGTATTTGCTCAACATTAATATATTATAAAGTAATCTTACTTTTCTAGGAAAGTGGTCTGTCAATTCCTACCACTGACAAATAGTTTCATGAATTTGGTGATTGATAAAGCATTGACGGGTGTTACTGATTTATATAAAACTAATTTAGTTAAAGTTGACAAAGTCTTTATTCCTCAATAAAACTTGTTAAGAAAATTCAGTTGTGATGAATTAATTTTCTTAAGCTGACTGATAAAAACATGTAATTCAAGATATAATTTTTGTAATTACTAAGAAAATAAGAATTTCCAGGAATACAGGAAATTAAGTCCACAAATAATGTATAAAGAAATTCTAAATGTTTTTTTCTGAAAATCATAAACAAACTGTAGGTGACACTACTAGAGAGACTATTTAGTTGTGAAGTTCAGAATTTTAACTGATAATGAACGTATGATATTTGATTTTATGATATTTCAATTTTCTAGCCTTACGATGTATTCTCTATTCATCGTATTTTATGTTTGGGTCAGGTATAGATATGGCACTTTATTGCGAAACCCGAAGTATCGCAGTTATGTTGGAAATAAGAATAAGAAAATGACCCAATGAAAGTATAAAAAAATTAAATCTTAAAGAGCTTTTTCAATGTCTGACAGTAGAACGAAAATAAACGGATTTTGAGCAAAGAAAAAAATCTATTTTTGGGTGATATGGCCATGTTGTCCTAATGGAAGGTTTCTTTAGGCAGCTTTCTACGGGGTATTTGGCTACAGTGATACTTCCAGAGAATTAACCACAGGTTTCCAGAATTCTAACTCCTGGCGTGAGTATCCTTAATATAACTTTTAAGAATATCACATAATATCAGGGGACGTATTTCTTGATACGACACATGGCAATCTTCACCCTGAATAGAGTTTTCGTTTTGAGGGGGAAGAGTGGTAAATTTGAAGGGGAGCCGTTATCAAGGTTATCCGGTGGATCCCCTCCCAGTACTACTACAGCGTACTATTCCTTGTTGCAATTAAGCATGGAAAGCCGCAGATAGAGTAGCTTCGGGTGGGCATTTTGTTACATAGTTGTATACTCCTTTTAGAAAGGAGGGAGGGTCCATCAGGACGACATGTCCATATCACCCAAAAATAGAATTTTCGCTTTTTCTAAAAATCCGTTTTTTTGGGCTCAACCATGTCGTCCTGATGGAAGTTTACAGAGAATTACTCGAAAGTACTATATCTGTGAGTTTGTATAAGTGCCTTTACCTTGACTAAGTTCGTTATATGGTCTCCCAGACGTAATTTACATGACTTTACCGTTATTTGTCATATCCAATAAGTTTGGAACTAACTTAGGGCTTCCTTGCTCATGCAGGTGGATGAAGAAGGAAAGGCAGAAGTCTGTCGAGATTTCTGCAAGTCTGCTTATTTTGACAAAGGAGACCCACTTCTTCCAAGACAATACATATTGTCTTCTGGTTTACTTTGACTTGTATTCTTCTATGAAGTGGATGTTGTCTTTTGAGATTCCAAACCTTTTCTTGACCGCTAAGGCGAGAAAATCATGAAATGTAGGGTTTGGGTTCTCAATGATGAAGCGTAGACAGTCAACTTTTGGACCAGTTTGGATAGAACTGGATTCGGTAGAGGAAAAAGCTTCAGCTTCAGTTCTATCAATAGAGGGTACCAATTGCTCTTGAGCCATTTGGGGGCCACTACTGCTGCTGTCCCCTTGAAGGATCTCAGCTTGCTGAGGACCTTCAGCAGGAGATTTGTTGGTGGGAACAGATAGATATGATTCCATCTGTTCCAATTGAGGGACTAAGCGTATGTCGCTTCTGCCCGAGGGTCCTCGTATGGGGCCACATATCAAGGTAGTTTCTTGTTGTCGCCCGTTGCGAAGAGGTCGATCTGCAGTTCCGAAACTTTTTCCAAGATGAAGGAGAATGAGTCCGAATCCTGGGACCATTCTGTCTCTATCGGTTTTCGCTTTGATAGAGTGTCCGCCATCACATTGCAGAACCCTTGCAAGTGAACTGCTGATAAGTGCCAACTTTTCTTCCTTGCCCAGCGAAAGAAGGCCAACATCCCGTGATTGATGTAGGGCGATCTCGAGCCTTGTCATTTCAGACATTTCACTGTTACTTCGCTGTCCAAGACCAGCCTGATGTGGGCTGATTAGTGAGGGGATAGTTTCTTCAACGTTAGGAAGACTGCTATGGCTTCCAGATTGTTGATGTGAAAGGTCTTGAACTGGTTTGACCAGTTCCCTTGTACTTTCCTTTGATGGGAATGGCTCCCCATCCTTCCGGTGAGGCATCTGTGTGGATGACTGCTGAAGGTTGAGGTGGTTGTCAGGGAATTGTCCTTGTCAGGCTCTTGACCTTCAACCACCGTCTTAAAAGTGATCTCAGTTAGGTCGGTGTCAATCTCTGTTGATCTCTTCGAGCGTTTGAGGCATATCTTCTCCAGACTCCTGACGCATCCTTCAGTTGTGCTTTCAGCACTGGGTCTGTAACTGCTGCAAACTGGAGAGAGCCCATTACTCTTTCCTGTTGACATCTTGAAATCTTGTTGGATTTAAGTAGTCTCTTGACCAAACCAGCAATCTCTCTCCTATTTTTTGGTGGAATGAAGAGGTGGTGTTCCAAGGGATTCGGATTCCTAACCATTGAAACTCTTGAGCTGAAGAGAGGCGAGACTTCTTGTAGTTGATCTTGAAGCCCAGATGGTCCAGGAACTGGATCACCTTCGTGGCTGCCTACAGACAAGCCATCTTGGATGCTGCCCCCACCAGCCAATCTTCCAGGTATGCTGCTACCTGAATGCCTTTTAAGCATAAGTGTTAGACGACTGCGTCCGCAAGTTTTGTTAATATCCTTGGGGCTATGTTTAGTCCAAAGGGCATGGCTGTGAAGACGTAATTTGTCTTCTGTAGCTTAAATCCTAGGTAGGAGGAGAGGGGGCAGCTGACTGGTAGGTGCCAATAAGCATCTGCTAGGTCTATTGAGACCGTATACACCCCATTTGGTAACAGGGTACTTATGTGGTGTAGGGTTAACATCCGGAACTTGTTGTTCTCGATGAATTTGTTGAGTGGAGACAAGAATTTTAAGGACTTTGTTTTCCTTATTACCTTTTTGTTTAAGAGTTCTATGGTATATTCTTCTAAAAAGGGGGTAAAGTGTTGGAAGAATTGAGGAAAGGGGGGTGGAGTTTTGATCCATTTCCAGCCTAGTCCATTCTTGATTAGGCTGTGGGCTCAGAGATCAAAAGGTCCAAAGATCCCGGAAGTGGAAGAGTCTTCCTCCTACCTGAAGCATCTCATTGTTAAGATGATCCGGAGGGTTTGTTACTTTGACCACGTCCTTGAGGGTTTTCTTGAGGAGCCTCTTCTAGATCATCTACCTATAGGGCGAAAGGAAGTGATGTGCCTGTGAAAGCCTGGATTAAAGGCTGGTGACTGAGCTACCATCTGCTGGGGCACCATCTGGAAGGTGGTCTGCGGTTGGGCAACCATTTGGGGCACTGTTGTCATGGTCACTGTGGGATGCTTTGCAGGTCTATGAGGCACACGTGGCTTCTTCGTCTTCCTGTTCTTGGGTTGGGGACCAGCATCAGAGGATGATTTCCTCTTGGAAGACAAGCCCCACTTTTGGAGAAGGTTCATATTCTCCGTGGCGGCTTTACCAACTACCTCTTGGACTGCTTCTTTTGGGAAGAGGTCCTTGCCCCAGATACATGAAGTAATCAACTTCCTTGGCTCGTGCTTGGCCGTTTCATTGGCAAACACGTGCTCTCTACAGGCCCTCCTGGCATTCATGAAGGCGTATATGTCCTTTACAAGGGTAGCCATGTGCATCTTGGCTAGGACTGTGTACATATCTGGGATACTCAAGATGCCAGCACACATCTCCATATAGTTCTGGAGAGACAAAGAGGCGGCTAGTCTCTCTTTTGTCTCCTGTTCCCTTCTCAGAAGATGATTGGACAACTTCGGAAGGTTCTCGTTGAACTGTTGTCCTGCTATCTCTGGATCCAGTTTCGAGATTGAGAAGGTTAGATGAACCTCGTTCCAATCATTCCTGCAGGTAGGCAGAGCTAGAGACAATGGTTTGCATTCCTCTAGCGTAGGACATGGTTTGCCCACGTCAACTGCTTTTAGCATACAGTTGAGAGCTTTGACTGAAGAGGGAATAGCTCTGGAGGAAGAAGCAAGGAAGGTGGGGTGCCTCTTGCTCAAAGCAGAAACCTTCGAATTTGTATAGCCAGCTTCCTTCAGGTTACTCGTCAAGAGAGCCTGCGCCTTATCAAGATCAAAGTGCATGACCGCCTTAGGTTCCGTCTCTTCTTCGGATGCTGGTTCATCCCGCAATCTCACGAAGTATTACGGGTAAGCCGAAATATTCAACCAGAATTTGAGATCGTCGAGGGATTTGGCCCCCATCTTCTCAGAGATGTAGAGTTTCCCAATCATCATGGGCATAAACTCCCCATACTTCCAGGGGTTGGTTTCGGAGGATTGGGGTAAGTCGGAGACTCTGACACGCTTGTGGGAACCGCTGAAAGTGACCGAACATTGCGCTTTTCTGACTTCCCTCCTCATCTCTTGCTGTTCCTTGCGCATTGTTTCCATTGTTGATATGCCGTCACAGACAGTAGAGGGTCTTCTGTCACTGTCAATATGGATCCTTCTTCCTGCTTGGGTGGCTGGGCCACCTCTTCTTTAGGATTTTCTTGCAGAAGATCCTTTTCGGTGTCGGAGGACACCTCTGACATCCGTTCTTGATGGGTGTCCATGCCTTCTAGAGCCTTGTTGATGTCAGCCTCTATCGTCAGTTGTATGGGAGGCTTGACCTGTACGTGAGGCACAACCTTGTCGGATTGGGCCTTAGGGAACAAAAGGCTTTTCATCGCTTCGTTTGGCAGGTAAGGTCCCGGAGAGTTCTTCTGGACCCCCCTTACCCACCTTCGAAGCGTTTCCCTTGCAGTATCCCTTGACTCCGTCGACTCGGGATCACCGAACCCCTCGGTCATCAAAGCCGAGCAGACAGTGCAACCCTTCAGATCCCAATACCTCAGGGTTTCAGTTGCAAAGAAGCAGGGGGCATCAGACCTGCACATCTCGTGGCCACAAAAACCCCTGCTTTTGTGATTGCGGAACAGAACTCCACATTTCACCTTAGGCTCCTCCTGTAAGGAAAGAAAGAGTGAAATGAGTATGTGGTAATTTATCACACTGATAAATATATTCACATGCATTAAATAGTAATCATTACTATTATTAATATAGCTTAGCATATTAAGCTAGAAAGGAAAGAGGAAAGACACGTATCTATGTTTCCTGTCCAGGCAATTGCTGTGACCTCCCTCAATATTAATATTTTTATTTTTCTTATTCAGGAAAATACAGAGTGGAATAGCTCTAGTACTTAGAGCAGGAGTCAGTGTATATTAATGCTAACTCCCCCACAAATAAAATATTAATACTGCAGGGTAATTATTGGTGTTTCGATGATCTAGGATGCATCAGAATATTGAAGGAATACTTCACTTTAACATTTGTTAAGCGGTCTCAACAATGGACTGTGCTAGGATACACAGAGTATGTCTAAAATTCGTACTAATGTATTATATACTGTAGTTTTCTAACTGCGTTATTGTTATACTGCAGGAATACTGGCTACTGTATTGTATTATACTGTAGTTCTGCCGGTATGCTATCGGGTTAGGCTAGTACCTGGCGGCACTAGCCGACAGAGAGAGAGAGAGAGAGAGAATGGAGAGAAGGACTATCGTATTATTATAGTTTAGTAAAATAATAGAGTTGTCGGGACTACTGCCTCTACTGGCTTCTTTCCGGAATGAGGATTCAAAAGGAAGGGGAGAGAATGTATTGATTCTATATTCCATCCAGCTACAATTTCTGTTGCCGGTGGCACTGCCATTTCCAGGGTTTCTGGATGGCAGTCCAATGGAGGACTGAAGAATACTCAAAGTTGTAGCGGATCTCCCACCAGCAGCCGTCAGGGCCAGCTCAACCTTTCCCGGAGTGTTGCTTCCGTTAGGGAGAAGGTCAAAGCGGCAACCTAACCGCCTTTGTAGGAGCCGGGCCGGAATAGTAGTCAGCCCGGCAAGTGTGGTTATTGTAGAATACCGGCCACAGGGATCGTGATGGCTAGGCCATCACTGAAGGACAGAAGGGGAAGGGAAAGGGTTTTATATTTTCCATAGAAGGAAGGTGGCAGGTATGCCTCCTGCTTTCGGCTGCAAATCCATGAAACATAGTTTCCTATGCCGGTGCCTTCTTGGGCGGTAGAGGAATAACGATTCCTTAGCCTGAGACATTGCCATATATAAGACATGTCTTCTAGTCCACAAGGGAGAAAGGTGCCGGCAATTGTACTACCACTTTCGGTTGGGGACTAGGGAAGCCGAGCTTTTTATATCGGCAACTGTGTAACCGGCAGGGGAATGAATAATCCCCCATCGGTAGTGTTGCCGGCAACAAAATCGAATACCCGGTGTTACTGTCGTATTTCCAAGCAGGGATGCTCACCGGCAAAGAGGATGGACAGAAACAATATCTCAGAAAAGCCGGAGTGCTGTACTCTATGGCAAGACGAAAGGGGGAAGGAAGGGTTTATCCTTATTTCTCTAAAAGAGAAGAGTATCGAATTTTGATAGTAATTCTAGGAGATATTTATATCTCCTATTGAATTAATAAGACGATACAAGATGATAAACGTGGATAACGTTACTAAAGTATACTAAAAAGCTTTAGGCTAGCCTAACTCAAGTCGGGATCGCTGCTACGCTAATGCCACCGAGGCCCTATCGTATACAATTGAAACGTTTTATCAGAAGAGGAAATATTACATGTGTAAACCTTATCTTCACTAGTATAATTGCTTAAATAGCTAGAATTTAATTATAGCTAAATACCGGGAACGTCATACTACTAACTAAATAAAGCATTTATGGCGTACGACAGCGGTCCCAAAATGGCCGCCTCCGGTGCTGGCTCTGCTCCAGTAAACATCTAAATTATGCTAATTTAACTGTGAGAAGGGCGCCAAAAATTATACACAGGAAAGATTAAATACTCAACTTTCCAGAGGATGAAGATGCTGGAGAATGCATAGTAATATTCCTTGAAACAGTAACAAAACCAAGAGCAACGTGGTAGATACACCGTGCTTAATTGGCTAGTTTAAAGGAATAGTACGCCGTAGTAGTACTGGGAGGGGATCCAACGGGTAACCTTGATAAAGGCTCCCCTTCAAATTCATTACTCTTCCCCCTCAAAACGAAAACTCTATTCGGGGTGAAGATTACCATGTGTCTATCAAGAAATATGTCGCCTGATATTATGCGATATCACTAAAAGTTATATTAAGGATAGTTACGCCAGAAGTTAGAATTCTGGAAACCTGTGGTTAATTCTCTTGGAGTATCACTATAGCCAAATATCCCTTAGAAAGCTGCCTAAAGGAACATTCCATCAGGAGGACATGGCTGAGCCCCAAAAAAGAGGTTTTAAAGGTTTAAAGGTCGCCCATTAATGGCAGAGGTAGAAGATACTAACAATGCCCTAGGTATCAAGAGAGTGCCATAGAGACTGAGCATATGTACTTATGATCAGCACCCTAGCTCCTCTCCACCCAAGCTCGGACCATAGAGAGCCAGGCAATAGTAGCTGAGGACACGGCAGGTAGACCTTTAATCTCTTCCTAAACTTCCATCCTTAGCTCACAGGGATTGGAGGGTTTCAGAGCTTGAGAGGCACTCGAACCCCTCCGCAAATCACCAGACAGGGACGTTTCTAATAGGCCACCACAGCCCCACAAAAGCTGTATTGTTCACCGTATGATTACCATACTAAAATCAAGTTACAAAATGTTAGCCAAAATTTCCTGACTTCACGCATTAGTTCCCGTCTTATTAAACCTTGATATAATTACAAAACCCAAACTTCATTTAATGATTCAAATATTTTATTCAGAAGACATCTTGACTTTGTGAGTGCAAAAAGAAAAAAGTCTATGAAATTTAAATGAATAATAAATGTGATCTGAAGAATATCAGAAGTACATTTGTCAATTGATTTGCAATAAAAAAAAAGGAATCTGGAATAGTAATTAGTAACAACTGGAGATGGATAAGGTATAGGAAAATACCAGGCTGGTATATGAAGAATGTGTATGAAGAATATAATAGGCATAGGAGATGAAGGTGGTGTGGGAAGAATATGTGAAGGCATTCATAGAAAGACCAGGAAAAATAAAGAGGTCAGAACTAACGGTCCTCATAAAAAAGAGCGTTAGCCAATGAAAAAGATAATATTAGGAATGGTGACATCGGTATGGAAAACCTGTACAGTACCCGTCAACATACTACTCTAGTTGAATAATTTAATATAATCTTATTTCTGTCGTGACTAATATTACTAGCATTTCTAATAATAATAATAATAATAATAATAATAATAATAATAATAATAATAATAATAATAATAATAAAGAAGAATGACACTTCTGATTCATTTGGAATTCAGCTACATAAATAACAGAATGCTGAAAATATATTTGCTTTTCCAATACATCTTCGATATTTCTTAATGAATCTTAGGTAATCTTTCTACTATCAGATTCTCTTAGTGTAATATAATAGGGTTAAGTTATCAATCATATTCAAATCACAATACTGTGTATACCTTTCTTGAACGATATAGACCTACTTCTCGTAGATCCAATGGCACTGCGGTGCCTTTAATAGTTTTCCGATGTTTAGTTTAAATGATTTAATGGTGTTAAATGTTTTGAATACTGTTTGGAAATGAATGCAATTATTTGAAGAAATGGGAGGCCTATCATCTTTGGAAGGGAGCAGATCAGATTGGAAGAACTATACTCATCCTTTGTATTCAGATCTTCCAAAACTGTACGATCCTCTGTGTTGTACTATGTATACAGTTAATTCTAACAGTCTTACCTTTTTCTTCATAAGTGCCAGCACTGCACATTAATTTTGAAGTGTTATTCGAATTGTGGCTAGATTGTGGCATGATCTCCCTGATCATGCAAATGAATCGGTGGAACTTCAGTTTCAAATTTTCATAGAAAATTTTTATTTTGACTAAGTTGGCATAAGAGACTAATGCCAACGTATTCAACATATGTATGGCATATCTAATTCAACGTTGTTACTGATCTAAAAATATTTTATATTTTTGATAATTAATTCTCAAATACAGTTTATCTTTTTTTTCTTATATCTTTTCCTCGCTGGACTATTTTCCCTGTTGGAACCCTTTGTAGTATTAGAGCCTTTTTAACAAGGGTTGTAGCTTAGATAATAATAATAATAATAATAATAATAATAATAATAATAATAATAATAATAATAATAATAATAATAATAATAATAATAATAATAATAATAAGGCATTCCTATTTTTGAAACAAATGAAGGTTTTATGTTTTATCATGACAACCTACTTTGTGTTTTGATTCATCAAAATGATATAAGAGAGTATTAGCCAGGCATTTCAATACTTATTCAGGGTCATAATGTGATTTTTTCCCAGAATATATATATATATATATATATATATATATATATATATATATATATATATATATATATATATATATATATATATATATATATATATATATATATATATGTATATATATTCACCTTTTGGAATGATACGAGGGTTAATCATTGCTATTTTTTATGGAATGAATTATATGGTTCCAACTATCTAATATAAAAGAAGAATCATTTGCAGATTGTATTGCAAACATTTGCCTTAGCGACGTAAAAGTGGTCATGTGTCTATAGTAAGGGAATAATATTTACGTACATAAGGTATCTTCTCGGCTTCCTTTGTCTATTTATTAACTTTAATGGTGTGTTATCATCAAACAGAGAATACACATCTTGCTAGGATGGTCAAATAAATAGTTAACAAATAGACTTCAACAATAAAGCTCTTAACGATGCAATCATCAACCAAATACTGGCTGGACAAGAGCCTCCTTCAAAAAGGAAAAAATACCAAGATACAACCAAAAGGATAGCAAATATTGTGGAAGATTATGAAAATAGAGAAGTATTAGAAGTTTTGAGAGGAATAGCTCACAATTTAATTTTTTTTTTTAATTTAGATCTTTGGCCTTTTTTATCAATAACATACTTGTGTATCAACAAATAAAAAAGATAAATCATGTTCTTTTTATTTCTGTCTTAGCATACCTTGTTAATGTAGGGGTTTCATAGATCGGGTGAATAACAGCCACCATTTGGCTCACCACGGAGTGAAAGATGATAGTGTAACTACTCCACTTCGTTTTGTATATAATACTGAACAAATAGCCAATAGTCAAATAGTGTTAGAAGGAACCCAGTTTTAAATCTCTTCCAACTGAATGAAAATTGAATTTATAATACTTTCCAGATTTCTAATCTTAATTTCATACATAATTTGCATACAGTCAGTAAAAAAAATAATGCCAAACAAAATAGTAAGAAAGGAAAAGGAAGTGAGAAAGAGTGACGTTGGGAGAGGCTTTTGCTAATAATTACGGAGAAGCAACTATATATATATATATATATATATATATATATATATATATATATATATATATATATATATATATATATATATATATATATATATATATATATATATATATATATATATATATATATATATATATATATATATATATATACATATATATACACCATATGTATTCTAAATCTAAAGCAGAGAGAGAGAGAGAGAGAGAGAGAGAGAGAGAGAGAGAGAGAGAGAGAGAGAGAGAAGTGCATACTAAATCCTTATAACAACAAAACAAATAATCGGGCAAATGTCCTAATTGGGCAATTGTCCTAATCGGACATTTGTCCATCGGGCACTGTTCATTAGGGCAGATGTCTGTCGAGAAGATGTCCGTCGGGCAGGTGGCCGTCGGGCACTTGTCTGTCGGGCACTTGTCCTAGAACCAGATTCAACAGTTCTTTAATTTTTTCACTGCATTGTTGATTTTTACTTAGCTGCGAGAGGGCTGTAAACTTCGGTCACCACCAGTTTTGATATATGTGATTTAATACACCATACTGAAAAAGAAAAAAAATTAAAAAAAGAAAAAAAATTAACACAGCCATTAAAATATAATTAAAAACATTTCATTTTGCCTTATTTATTGCAATTATTCGCACCGAAATGAATACTGATACTGATGGCTGTACTAGTAATCTATTTCCTACTGAACTCATTTGATAAAAGGTCCGTTATAGAGTTGCGTTAATAACCTGCATATTCATTGTTGCAATGTCTCTATTAGCAATATCCGTGGCTATTTCATATCGTAAGGTATACAATTAACAACCAATGTCCAAAATATATATCAATAACATTCGTTGCAACACATGACATACTATGGTAACGTAATTGAGTTTTCTCTCCCTTGTTCTATTATGTTCCTCTCTCAATAAATACCGTAATATATGTATGAATCATCACAATACTATCAAAATGTCTGAGTGGGCCATGGGATATCCATGTATATACCAGGGAAACTCTTCAAACCCATGATTACCATACCTGACTCCCGTATAATTTTGCAAATTATTACATATTTTGAAGTTTCGACAATATTATTTCTCGAGTATCAGGTTATATCGATTCATTTGGGATACCATAACGTTTTTCCTTTTTATTAGTATTGAGTACAGATGAATGATATCATCTTACAGAAAATATTTCATGACCTTACTTACTCAATACCAGCTTCACCCGTTTAATATATAATAATTATACTTTACTAGAAAAATTAGATAATCTTACAATTGATTAGTGCTCTAGTACTCTCATATAGAAAATTAAAGATATAGCAGTATAATACTTCCAGGAGAAATTCGATGAATAAAATCACACCCATTTCTTAATATTTTAGGGAATGTTAGCTCTCGTATATTTTAGGGAGTATCTAAATTAAGCCTTTAGGGTAATCTCCCTCGTGCGTGACAGGAAACCTTTGTCTTCTGTTTCGTGACTTTAAGGAAGACACCGACAACCGCTTCGTTCTTAACCTGTATTAGAGCTTTATCATAATGACAATTGCTGTATGATAAGGAAGGACTTTACGTGGTTTGATATTTTTTTCACAAGGTTCTTTTTCCATCATTTATCACGATCCATCAAAAATGACGGATAGATATTTAGTTTGATATGTGCATACGCACACGCATACATATATGCACATTCAACCCTTCCCACCCCTTCCTCCATACCCAAGGGACGGGGAGTTATATAGACAGACACTTGCTCTTTTTATATAGAGAAATTAAATCATTATTATTATTATTATTATTATTATTATTATTATTATTATTATTAGTATTATTATTATTATAATATACCTATATATATATATATATATATATATATATATATATATATATATATATATATATATATATAT
>NC_090731.1:57976060-57978560 GCF_036898095.1 Palaemon carinicauda
GTCATATAATTTTGTCAATTAATATTGAAATGGTGGACGAGAGCAGGGGAAGGGGTGAGTGCAAGGCAGACAACCCTAACCAATGACAGACTAATTCGTTTAAGCATCTGTTCGTGTTCTTTCTTAATAATTGGTTTTGAGAGTATTGCCACATCAAAATCATATGATTTCCTATACTATTCAGAGGAAATGGGAAAGAATCCCTAATAATTCCTTCACAATGAACAGTAAATTCATAAGTTAACGTTTCTAAAACTTTAGTCAATAACTAATAAAAATCACATAATTCAAATATTGCACAAACAATGACTTGATATCTAGGAGAGGCTTTGTTATATATGATCATTATTTGAAAATAGATTTGTATTACAGGAATCACAAGGTGACAAAAACGAGCACATGAAATTCCCATAACCATTAAAGTATTTTGTAACTTACTAGAAGATCGACTATTAATGAAATTGTAACACCATGGTCAAATTTAAAAGTATTATTTCATGAGGATTTTTGTCGTCTGGCCAAATGGGAATGTAAACAATTAAGTATGAATATTCAAACGACGAAACTTTCCTAATGACCGATGGTTTTATTTTCTTTTTACGGATCCCCAAAATCTCGTTTGTTATAATTTTGAAGAGTGGGAAAGTGTGTTGGATTAGAGGGGAGATATGAGGATAATAATAGAAGAATCTATGAAATTTGGGATGGGGTTAAAGTCATTGCAGTGAATGTGTTGTTGACGAATACATTATATTCTGTGATGGATTGTAAGAACAGTAGGGTTTTGAATGTGTGTGCGTGCACTCGCTGCCTTTTCATATAATACGAAACTAATATTATTATTATTATTATTATTATTATTATTATTATTATTATTATTATTATTTGCTATGCTACAACCCTACTTGGAAAATCAAGATGCTATAAGCCCAAGGGCTCCAAGAGGGAAAAATAGCCCAGTGAGGAAAGGAAACAAGGAAATAAATAAACTAAGATAGAAGTAATGAACCATTAAAATATTTTAGGAACAATAACTTTAAAAAGAATTCTTTCATGCATAAATTATAAAAAAAAAAAAAATAAAGAAAAAAACAAGAGGGAGAGGAATAAGATGGAATCGTGTTGCCGAGTGTACCCTCAAGGAAGAGAACTCTACCCCAAGAAAGTGAAAGACCATGGTACAGAGGCTATGGCTCTACCCAAGACTTAGGACGATGGTTGGATTTTGGAGTGCCCTTTTCCTAAAAGAGCTGCTTACCGTACCTAAAGAGTCTCTTCTACTCTTACCAAGCGGAGAGTTGACACAATGATCGCAGTGCAGTAGTAACCCCTTCAGCGACAAAGAATTGTTTGGTAATATTGGTGTTGTCATGTGTATGAGGACAGAGGAGAATATGTAAAAAATAGGCCAAACTATTTGGTGTACCGAATGTGAAGGGAAGGGGAAAATAACCCGTAACCAGGAGATTCAATTCAGTACTGTCTGGTCAGTCAAAGGAGCCATAACTCCCTAGAGGTAGTATCTCAACGGGTGGCTGGTGCCCTGGCCATCCTACTACCTATGAAAAATATGTTTTAAAATCAGGGATTATTGCAAGGAAATGTGAATAAGATTATTCCTGATATACATTTCTTTAATATGGAAGCAAAATCCCCTGGTAGACGGATTAATAATTTTTCTACAATTAATATCATATTTATTTTTTCCCTATTAGGTATGAAAATTTTCCTTTGCTTTCAGATAGTTTGAATATTTAGTTAGAACGTTATATGAAAAAAAAAATCACCTAGGATTTTGCTGCGTCCTTGCTAATTAAATTGGTTTCATAGTGGAAATTAGAAAATAAATGTATCATAATATATCTAATATATATATATATATATATATATATATATATATATATATATATATATATATATATATATATATATATATATATATGTATGTATGTATGTATGTACAGTATATATATATATATATATATATATATATATATATATATATATATATATATATATATATATATGTATGTATGTATGTATGTATGTACAGTATATATATATATATATATATATATATATATATATATATATATATATATATATATATATATATATATATATACATATATATATACATATATATATATATATATATACATATATATATATATATATATATATATATATATATATATATATATATATATATATATATATATATATATATATATATATATATATGTATGTATGTATATATATACATATATATATATATATATATATATATATATATATATATATATATATATATATATATATAAATATATATATATATATATATATATATATATATATATATATATATATATATATATATATATATATATATATATATATATATATATATATATATATATATATATATGTGTGTGTGAGTGTGTGTGTGTGTGTGTGTGTGTGTGTTTGTGTGTGTATGGGTGGTTTTTCACTATCATTT
>NC_090731.1:57986060-57988560 GCF_036898095.1 Palaemon carinicauda
CAGCAAGTCTTATTGGCCTTTGTATGTTCTTTTTTACTTTTGAAGCTACAATATAACAGACTTATTTTTTGACGGATTTTATGGAATTTTATAAAATCAAACTATGAATAAAGTAAGACCTTTTATTATTCAGTTAGTTTTAATGAAAAGCCAAAATTTTATTTCTATGCAGTGATTCATAAGTATGCATGATAAATAACAAATTCTGAAACAATGTAAAATAATGAATAACGTCAGATGACCCAGAAAAATCATTGAAAAACCAGCAAGGCTCCAAGGAAAGGCGCCCTCGCTCCAGGTAGTTTCTCGTATTTACCATCTTGACGTCAAGTTATGACTGCCAGCGTTCGTCACCTTGCCGACGGCACAAGTGCCTTGTTTATGCACGGTGGGAAAGATAAGAAAAAAAAAAAAGGTAAAAGAAATGAAAAATATAATAAATAATTTCTTTCCAATGATTTATCCTTCGTATCGGTCATTTTTATATATGATTAAGGGCACTAACTAATGTTATTTAGATTTTCAAAACCAATATGCGACAATATTTGTATTTACATATAAAAATTCATGCACAGACATATGTGTAGTTACTTTTCCGGTATTTTCAAGGAAAGGTAGTTTCTCGTATTTACCATCTTGACGTCAAGTTATGACTGCCAGTGTTCGTCACCTTGCCGACGGAACGAGTGCCTTGTTTTTGCAGCATGGGAAGAAAAAAAAAAGCAAAAGGAAAAAAAAATCATTGCTTTCCAATGAATTATATTTTGTATAGTTATTTTTTGGTATATATAATTAAGGGCACTAATGTTATTTAGATTCGGAAAACCAATATGTTACAGTATAATTATATACAAATACGAATTCATGCAGCTAAATATATGCATTTATGCAGTTACGTTCCCGATACTTTCAAAAAAAAGGTAAATTCTTAAATAAGGAAATTACCTTTAATTCAATTACTTTGATAAATAGGGTATAGGGCAATTCTGAATAGAGTGACAAAGATTAGTCAGTGTGATGTAATTCATTTTGGTGTATCTGTTTTAAAAGATTCTACATTAATATTAAATGAGGCCAGTATTGGCAAAATACAGACGGAGACTGTTTATAGAAAATAATCCCTCCAATTGATAATTGTTATTATGATTATACTTATTGGTTTTATTCAGTATTACATTTGCTTTGCTGTCTTGAACAACGGATGTTATGCTAAAATTACGACAAGTTAGAGTTTACATAGTGGATTTATAGATACGGCTGGTGCATCGTAGTATTGGGGAGATTAAGGTGAAAAAGAAATATATGGATTTGTTTCCGTTCCATCACACAATCCGTTGTTAACGCGGATCAGATGAATTTGTCTGTGCGTTAATGGAGGAACATCATTTTCCGTACTTTATGTTCATTTCAATGCAGGAGTTTTTTATCCATCTGTTTGTTTCTGTTTGGAATATTTGAATTTGGTTTAAACCATCAAAGGGTCACCGTTCAATCGTTTATTAACCTTTGAATTTTAAAGGTTTTCATTTAGAGGTGAATTGTTATTTTCAATGCTTACGTCGGTTAGTATCATCCCTCATAGTTCTGTTTACGCTCTACCGTCTAATATTCATATCTGTCCTTCTTCAATTAATACAAAACTGATAACTATTAATTTCATAAATCCGGTTCAGCTGCTTCCATCATTTTAGCAATGAATAACTACAGATTTTAATAGAAGTTACAGAAAAATTCAAGAAACTCGCAATTTTGCGATTCTTAAATAAAACTATTCTTCTTGAACCCAAGTGACCTAAATTTCATGCAAGTGATTTGCTCAAATGTATATCGGAAATTAAAAAGTTCAGACATATTGATTTCACATACTTTGGATAACTTCACCTCTGTCGACCATTAGGATAATCAATCATTGATGTAATCAAATATCACTCCTACAGTCAATGGTGATACAGAAAAAATATATCAATAAACGTGATTTGGGAAAGGGTTGGATAAAGGGTGATTTTGCTTCTTTGAAACTGAGCCTTAGCAGAGCCGGATATCAATTGATCTCCGTTACGTCCATTATTATAATCCCTTAATATTTATAACCTTCTATCCAAGAAGTATAAAATTGCGAGTCACCTTGGTTTATAATCATCAGAAAAATAGGATTTTTTTATACCTTTGGTGTAGAACTAGAACAGGCAATGTTTGAGTCTTTGCAAATGTTTTTCTTACTCTTTTTTTTTCGTGTACAATAACAAATAAAAAAAATTCTTGTCAAATGGGTGTAATAGAATATACCCAGAATTATAAACTTGTAACAACGAATAGGTTTTGTTTAGCTGATAGTCCACATAGTTGTGAAAAAGAAGGTTCCTGAAGCAATAAGGTCAAAGTTACTTAGAAATATGAATACAAAAGGGATTATCAGGCGAAATTAATCTAAAATCAGGAATTTCCATAGGCAAAGAATATGTTATACATCTGGTTGAGACGATTAAACATAATACACTCA
>NC_090731.1:57993560-58003560 GCF_036898095.1 Palaemon carinicauda
TATGAAAACTGAGGTAATCTTCATTAATGCCCTTGGCTAGATTTAAACAATTTTCACCTTTTGATTTCAAGTTTGAATTGATAAATAATATGGAGTCTAACAGTTCAGGTCCCATCTTATTTCTCTTTTTTGTTTTAGCATCACCCATCATCGAAAATATTCGTTCTGTTTCAGCATTCGAGTGAGGCAATGTTAAAACAAGTTTAGCCAGAAATGCCAAATTCTTGAAAACAAATTCATCTGAATAATTTTTTAATTGAGAGAGATACACCCAAAATTCTTCATTGTTTTTCTTTTTTAGCATTTCACACTCATCTGAATTGAAATATATAGGCAAATCATTCCACTCTTTTTGAATTTCATTAACAGAGCCTACAAGATGCTCATACTTTTTGGCTAAAGTCTCCAAATTTGGCAATTTTTTCCTGACCTCGATATCTAATGCTACCTTGGAGATTACAAATTTCATTTCTGAGTACAGAGGATCAAAGAGAGGTAACCGTTTCACAAGTTCCATGAATGCTGTTTGATAAAAGGAAAGGCACCTTTGTCTGAAATGCTTGTTACCTTCCAAATTCTTAGTAGTAGCAAGCAGTGCCTCACATTCGTATCCTAACTCTATTTGACTAAGCGGAATAAGCTGTGCTTCATTATTGGGATCAATTCTGGACAAATCGGATAGATATTGGGGTTTGATAAAGTTCTTACAAATAAGTCTTGTCATTCTTAAGCTCTCATCTTGTAGGATACCAATCAAATTGTTTTTACTTTGAAAAAGAGCATTTAGTTGATTAAAATATCCAAGCACATACTTCAAAAATGTCAGGTAAGCTTTTGTATATGGATTGTTGAATTCTTTCATTATAAGTTCTGCTGAAATAACCTTATCTTCTATCTGGGCCTGAAAGAATAAGAGCTTTAAAACTTCCCACTGATTCAGTATTCGTTCAATGCAATGCTGCATTGCAAGCCATCTTGTATCAGAAAGTCTAAGCATCTTATGTCTTTCGGCAGCAAGATATTCCTGCAATTCTGCTAGCTCTGCCTGCCTTTTTGAGCTGTGACTAAAATATGAAGCAATATTTCGAACGAAATCTTCAATATTTCTCGGCAAATTACTTGTTGCTTTGCTAGCCACTATATGGAGCGAATGACATATACATTTTAAAGTAAAGAAGCTTTCATCTGCATCTCTTTGCAATTTGGTCATAAGGGAGTTGTTTTTTCCTACTAATACACTTGCATTGTCTGCTGCCATGGCGATTATGTTGGTCAAGGGAATACCTTTCTCTACAAAACATGACTTCACTACTTTACTAAGAGTCTCGGCATCACTATTTCTGGCATCGTGTGAAATTGCTTCTAACAGCTGTGTGACAACTCGACCTTTACCCTCATCATCAAAATATCTAACTAGCACTGCAATAATCTTTACTTTGGATATATCTGTACCTTCATCTACTAAAATGGAGAACTTTTTCTCTTTTAGAGTCTCAATCAATTTTTTCTTGTCGGCTTTTGCAATAACATTTTTAATAATGTAAGAGCATTTTGTTCTGTGCAAAGAAACACCTTGGATGACATCACAGTTAGGTATACCAATTTTTAAAGCATCAATTAAGTGATCAATAGTGTTCATAGATATGTTGTGTTCAGCAAATACCCCACTTAGTATTATTTCTAGCTTCTTGATATCATCCTGTGTACTTCCAGTTCCTTTACTAGATTTACCTCTCTGAAAAAATGAACCTGCAGATGGTTGATGTGCAATTACTTTAACTGATCTCTTGTGCGATTCCCTGTTACTGTGTTTTACCAACTCACTGTGTCCTGCTACAAGTTTACTATTGCACGCTTTGCAGAGGGCATGAAAAGGGTCATCCTTGACTTCAGTTAACCATCCACGAAATTCATCTTTCTGAAACCAGAGCCATATAGAATCATGGATAATATAATGTAAACTCGATACTGGCTTTTTATACAAGGAAAATAGAGCTATTTCTCATTTATATGTCAGCGTCACGAACAATTCTATATTCCTACGAAATACAGAAAGAAAAAGAGTAAATGAAAAATTTAAATAAATGAGTAAGACTTTGCTTAATTCCTTCACAAACTATGGGCTTATCAGGGTGAGGGGGGGGGGGTCTTCAAATATCGTGTGTGTGTGTGTGTGTGTGTCTATTTCCAAAAGGAAAGTAAACTGAATTCGGTTACTGTGCCCCTCCCCATGAAAACAATTAATGCCTAGTGCAAATAGCCTAGTAACAGAAATCAATAGATCTTTGTAAGTTAGGCCTAACCAAAGAGCCTACGTATACCTACCTGCCCTAACTTATGTCTAGTTTATCATGCTTCTTGTATGATCATAAATGAATGGACTATTGCCACACCTTGTGACCATTCATTGCTCCCTTACAAAACTCCAATAGGCCTATTCGAAATCATCTCGATGACTTGATCTAACCTATCATACAGTCTCACCTAGCCATTTTAATGTTTTGTTGAATTGTAAATAACACACAGTCTTTCATAACCATACCTGTAACCATTCTTGTCTAAATCGCTGCTTTCTAGGAGGAGATTTTTCATTTTTCGGGAGTTCTCCTCTCCTCTGTTTTACTTTCTTCGGTGTGCTCGGTCCAGCCTTATCCATGATCTAAGAGTATTCAGTCAGTCAATTAGTTATAAGCTAGAAAACCGTCTTCACAAAAACCTTGTGCAGGTCTTACATGAGCGTACTACCACCACCACACTGTCAGTGACACATCCAGACTACATACTACCTGGTAACGGTTATTATTTACATGTGCAAGACATGTTCATTCTGAATGTTTGCAGTATCGGAAAATGAGATTTAAAAAAGTGGGTATGGTAATTTATCATATAGATTTTATAGTGGTGTAGCACTGAAGGTAAAGGGCAGTTAGCCGAAAATATATATTTTCATAAAAATTTTTAAAAGTCCCTACGTTTCCAGAAATTTTGCAAGGGCGTCCCTACGTCCCTACGGCAAGAAAAATTAGTTAAATGTCCCTACGTTTAGGGACATGTCCCTACGGTTGGCAACACTGCGCTGGCTTGTGGGGAAGAGGGGGGAACACGAATGACGTCACCTACTCTGGGTAATCTATACCCACGTTCAGTGTTCCAGGGTTAATTAAGTCAGTCGAGATATCGTATATCAAACGTGAAACGCCTAAAACGGAGCCCATTTCATGTTGCATTTATTCCAAATTAAATTACATGGGTAATTTGCATATATTACGCTTATGGCAATCCTTTGCGATAACAGTTTCCTGAACGTAACAAAGCATTAATGGCACCGGAATATAATGGTCTGGTTCAGTGATACTTTTGATGTTCTGAATTTATTGTTTGTCAACAAAAGCTATGATACGATGAAGCAATCTAGTCTACCGTCTACAGTAGGTATACTTTTTTTCATCAATAATAGCGTATAGATCTACATTCGCTATTTATACCAATAGGTGAATGACACGTAGGAATTATTATACACCATAACAAAATTAAATTAGTTTCTAAATTCTGCAGGTAATAAAAAGTAAACAGATCTCAATCCAGTCGCTCATACACACCGTACACATACTTTTATCTTTTATATATATATATATATATATATATATATATATATATATATATATATATATATATATATATATATATATATATATATATATATATATATATATATATATATATATATATATATATATATATATATGTATATCCATATATATATATATATATATATATATATATATATATATATATATATATATATATATATATATATATATATATATATATATGTATATCCATATATATATATATATATATATATATATATATATATATATATATATATATATATATATATATATATATATATATATATATTGGTGTGCTACTGTTATAAGCACACATTGAGTATGTGTTGTTTCAGATGTGTGTAACTGGATAACAGAATACAACTTATTAGCTTTATTGTATATATTCTATAAAAACAATAGAGTTAAACATCTCCATCACTGGAGGAAGCTGGGTTGGTCAGATGACCAATTCTGGTGAAGTATAGTTATGAACTGACTAACTTATCGATATCACAGATATCGTATGCTTAGTTTATATAAGATTCGTCACAAACTCGGAAGACACCTGCATCCGGTGACGTCACAAACTTTCACACGCTGATGCAAGGTGTTGATGCTTAAGAAAAATGTCACATTGTTGACACTGCAGTGTACGTCATATTACGTCATGTGTTTTAAACATGTAATATTAACTATTCTAATTATTACATAAGCTCGGCCAGCTATCTCAATTTTTTCACAAAAATTTTAACAACAAGCCAAAACATGGTTACTAGGTGTGACAGGACATATGTATTATTCTTTGTTTAACTTTAGCCATAATCAACCGAGGACGAATGTCCAAATAGGCACATTAAAAAATAACAACAATAATGATTATGAAAAAGATATTACCAAAGCAAAAAGAAAAATGCATGATAAAATAAAGATCATATATATGGTACATTGCTAGTAAATGATTATATGGTACCAAAAAAAAAAAAAAACTACTGACTTTCATATGATTCGGTAACTTGTTAAAGAATAATTGTTACCTTTGTCAGAAACATATTAACATAATACTCAATTTTTTAGTGCACAAACACGAATTCCTGGTACGTACACGTACCACGGTTTTGTACATATATATATATATATATATATATATATATATATATATATATATATATATATATATATATATATATATATATATATATATATATAGGGCTGATATATTTTATTAGATGCCCATAGATTCTGTTATATATATTTTTTTTCTCTTTTCTTTTTAACATTCCGGCTTATATATTTTTATTAGATGCCGAGAGAAAAAATTATTTATATCTTTTTTTTTTTTTTAAATGTTGTTTTAAATGTATTTTCAACAATGCAAATGTAGAAAATTTCTTTAATTATATATTACCAGCGTACTAACAGCTTTTCTTACAAACACTTCCCGACAATTTACTCCTTTAGCGAATGAGGTGGCCACTCAAACGGCTTTGAACTGAATCAAGTATGGAGTATTGTCGGGACTAGGGGAATCGTTCCTTTGTAGCTGCATGCTGTGCCGTAACCTACGCCAAACAAGGATGTTCACAGCGATAAATATCACCACTGTAAACGCCAGACCTGCTAGTAGTATGGGGTGAAGGATTTCCTTATAAGTCAGTGACAGGTGGTCCCTTTCGGTAAGCTTCATCAATTGCTTTGCCACATGTCTGTTATACGGGAGAGGGAGTGCTGGCATTGTAGAGGTCCACGTGAAGTTCGCGAAGTAGGCTCGTTCTCTGATGAGTGTCCGTAGACCAGTCACCATGGAATTAGGGGAAGTCCCTATACAACCATCTGCTGCGACGAAGATGTGTGTGAAGGACGTGGATCCGTCAGGGCATGATACATTGAATCCGTCCTTGTCGTATCATATCCACGAGCCATTGTTCAGTCTGCAATTGAACTCATTATTGTCAAAGGGATAAAGCTTATCCAGACAATTTTCACTTGTATGGGAGAGAGCACCGTCTAGCACTATACCTAACTCGCATGAATCCATTAAGTTTTTATGGAATTCAAATGAGTCAGCTGTACATATTTTTCTATCCATTGTGTCTGAACAGTGAGTTAATTGATTTACGTCTTTAATGATCGTATATGTTTCCTTGTCTGGGGAAATCAATACGTGTTCTGTCAAACTGGATATTACTGGATTTGAGTGATTCTTCATGAAAGTCGGAAATGGTGATATCCTGTAAGATTGCCAGGCATCAGAAGAATCAAAGGGAATTGTAATCATAATCTTGTTATTATCTACGTTTGCTGTAATTAGGCTGTAATAAAATTCTAACCTATGTTCGTCAAACAAAGGAACATAGCCTAGTTTATCCCTACCGTTCTCCAGAATTAACTTTAAGTAACTTATAGGCAACAAATGGGGCGACAATACACCTTTAGTTGCTAACGTGATAGCTTCTACATAATCCTTGGATTTCTCAATGAAATGTGCAATTCTGTTATGTATGTGATCTATCTTTGAATCATAATACGTTAATGTTGCCAACAAATCCTGTACTTCCATAATTTGAACGATATTATTTGAATGTTCATTTAATAAATCCATAATTTTATTGATTGAAGCTAACTGATTCCTTAGTTCTGACATAATCAATTCATCTTCATGAGTCAAGAACTCAATTTTCTTATTTTGATTACTAATTTTAAGACGATTGGAAATTCCTAAACCTAAACTTACAACAGACCCAAAGATGCTTAATGCAGCATAAATAAACGGATTCCGTCTTTCTTTATGTTCGTGTCCTACAGTCCACATCAAAAGGTCATAAGCCAAAGATCCTGTCTCGTCAGTCTTATTTTTCAAGTCATCAGATAGCATCTCTGCAACTTTTAATGTTGATCCAAGCAAACTCTCTGTAGTCAAATGAAAATGTCTTCTATGCAACTCATCCAATGAGGCAGAAAACCTTGAAATGGCGGTTCTTAAGCTAGTGACATCATTCTCTTGAAGAAAAATTGCTTGCATATTCACTTCTACAATTACGTTGGTTGATGTAATAAAAATGTCTTATTGTCTTTCAACTATAGTGCCATATTTAAAATATATACTTTTAGTTTTAGAGCTCATCCCACACGAGAAAAATGTCTGAGCGAACAATATCATTCCCAACAACAAAAAATTCATCTTGGAAACCTGTAAAGAGAAAAAATATATGTAATTACTCCTGTAATAAAAAGAAAACTTTTAATCACATAAAATAAAAAAAAAAAAATTTCCCTCACTTCTTTTCCTCTCTTTTCTTTATAATTTCTTATGTGAGCCAATGGTACTATTCTCTCATCCGTGGGTTGGGATACGTTTTGAACTCTAAACCTATTGGCCGTTAATGTTTCCAAAATGTTAAATGGGCCTTCAAAATTAGGTGTTAGTTTATAATTGAGCCCTTTTCGTACATTGATTTGAATATATACGTTATCACCCACGGTATATGTTTTAGTTGGTTTCGCTGTTTTATCATGATTCCTTTTCATTATGATTTGTGATTCTTCTGAATTCTTTCGAAGGATATCATATCGACTTATACTTGCATTTATACATTCTTTTAAAGGATTTGATAGATTAGTTGTAGGCGTTAATACATGGAAAGGCGTTCTAACTGGGGTACCATACAATGCTTCATGCGGTGACATTTTAATTGATATATGATATGAATGATTCAGAGTACTCAGTGCCGCCGGTATTGCAATATCCCAGTTGGGGTCTGATCCCCCTAGTGTTACCCTCAATATATTTAATATCTTCCTATTTGCTCTTTCCACTAGCCCATTCGACTCTGGGTGATATATCATGGTATTTATTTTCTTTATGTTGAAGAATTCACACAATGAGGTAAGAAAGTGATTATTAAATTCACCACCCGAGTCTGAGATTATCATGTGTGGAATTCCATGTTTACAAATGTAACACTCGTAAAACTTCCTAGCGCATTCAATCGCAGTTTTAGTTTTAAGCGCTATTAATTCTGTATATCGAGTTAAAGCATCTATAATTACTAAGAGGTGCTTTTTTCCTCTGTCTGACTCGTAAAATCCTGTTAACAAATCTAAATTTATTCTTTCAAAGGGTTGATTGGGCACAGGATAAGCTCCTAGGCTGACCGGTGTTTTCGTATGCCCTTTGTTTTCCTGACATGTGCGACAATTAGCTATGTGTCTTTTTATATCTGTAAGCATTGTATGCCAATAAAACAATGATTTGGCTTTCTGTGACATTAATGAGAACCCCGGGTGTCCATGTAATGGATTTGAATGCAACCAATTCAGGACAGTGGATATAAGTGAGATTGGTACTACTACCTGGTCGTTAGTTATATGTGGTGTATTGCGGGTTTTCCTTGTCACAGTCCTACACAGAATATTATCTTTGATTATATAATTCTGCTGCTTATACTTGATATATTTCTTTTTCCTTATTATTGCCTTTCAAAGCATTTATAATTGTTTCTATTTTCTGATCTTTTCTTTGCTCAGTCTGTAACAATTCAGCGTTCCAGCCTAAATCTTCATCTTCAGATATTGTTTTTACAATAGGCATGGATGTTGATATATCTATTAATTCAGCTAAAGGCTCCGTACAAGATGACACGGGGTTGCGTGATAATGCATCCGCAATGATATTTTCTTTCCCAGGTAAATACCCAATTCTTGCGCCAAAATCTTGAATGATCAAATGCCACCGAGTTCGTTTAGGGCTGTGGTTGAAGCCTTTAAAGAACTCTGTTAGTGGTTTATGGTCAGTAAGAACCTTAACGGGATAACCGTAAATTATGAACTTAAAATGCACTAGGGAATTAACAATAGCTAGGCCTTCCTTGTCTATTACTGCATACTTACTTTCGGAAGTTCTCAATTTTCGAGAATAGAAAGCTATCGGGAAAAATTGTTTATCATATTGGTGAAGCAATACCCCTCCTACTCCTAAGTCTGAGGCGTCTGTTGCAATAAAGAATTCTTTACCGAAGTCAGGAAATTTTAAGATAGGAGAACTACACAGTTCATCTTTCAAAGTATTAAACGCCTGTTGATGTTGCTCAGACCATATGAAATCTACGCCCTTCTTCGTAAGATCAGTTAAAGGAGCGGCTATTATTGAATAGTTGCGTATAAAATGCCTGTAATATCCACTACAACCCAGAAATTGCTGTATTCCCTTGACATTAGTAGGTATGGGAAAATTACGTATAGCCGACACCTTATCATGGACTACTTTAAGACCTTGGCTTGACATCATGAAACCCAAATATATTAATTCTGTTTTGAAAAATTCACACTTACTAATCTTTACCCTTAAGTTATGTTGTCTTAATCTCTGTAGTACTAGTTCTAACTTACGTAGATGTTCTTCTAAGGTGTTGGAAAAGATTACAAGATCATCCATATAGGCATGCAATATATCCCCTAACGAGTCTCCAAACACTATGTTAATCATTCTTATAAATGTTATAGGAGCACAACGTAAACCAAAAGCCATCCGTAAAAATTCATAATGTCCCCTGGCTGTGCTGAAGGCTGTGTATGGGATACTATCTTCTTCTAATGATATCTGGTGAAAGCCTTTAAGTAAGTCCAAACTGGTAAAATATTTATTCTGACCTAACAAAGACAAAATATCGTCAGTACATGGCACTGGGAATCGATCAGGGATCGTTTCCTCATTTAGACGACGAAAGTCGACGCAGATACGCCATGTTCGATCTTTTTTTGGTACAACTATTAAAGGAAAATTATAAGGGCTGTTTGATTTTCTAATGACTCCTTCCTCTAACATTTTACCTACTTCATCATTTATTTCATTCTGGAATTTCATAGAGAGTCTGTACGAGGGTACATAGATAATTTTCTGCTTGTCCTTTAACCTTATTTGATGCTCGATCACATCTGTTTTTCCTAAGGATCCATCCGTAGTGGAAAAAACATTATGATATTTAGTTAAAATTTCAAAAATTTTCTGCTAAATTTCTTCGGTTTGAATGTCCTTATTGATTTTATTTTTAATAGATCACAAAAGGGATTCATCCGCAATTGATTGAGAGTGATTGATTTCAGCAACGGTAAGAATACAATGTTTATAAACTTCTACATCCAAGATATGTTGATTTTTGTGAATGACTAAAGTGTTATTTAAATGATTACAGACTTCAATATTACATTGTTGATGTGAGCCTACTGTATAAATAGCTTGTGTAACAGACAATCCTTTAGTTTTCAAAGTATCGGAAAGGATTAATATTTCAGATCCCGGTAATGTTTTCTTTATTTGCACTATTAAATTCGAAGGTAGGTTTGGTTCGATAGACTGCGTGCAAGATGATATTACGGGTGAACGAAAATTC
>NC_090731.1:58008560-58011060 GCF_036898095.1 Palaemon carinicauda
AAAAAAAAAAAAAAAAAAAAAAAAACAAGAGGGAGAGGAATAAGATGGAATCGTGTTGCCGAGTGTACCCGCAAGGAAGAGAACTCTGCCCCAAGAGAGAGAAAGACCATGATACAGAGGCTATGGCCCTACCCAAGACTTAGAACGATGGTTTGATTTTGGAGTGTCCTTTTCCTAAAAGAGCTGCTTACCGTACCTAAAGAGTCTCTTCTACTCTTACCAAGCGGAGAGTAGACACAATGATCGCAGTGCAGTAGTTACCCCTTCAGCGACAAAGAATTGTTTGGTAATATTGGTGTTGTCATGTGTATGAGGACAGAGGATAATATGTAAAAAATAGGCAAAACTATTTGGTGTACCGAATGTGAAGGAAAGGGGAAAATAACCCGTAACCAAGAGATTCAATTCAGTACTGTCTGGTCAGTCAAAGGAGCCATAACTCCCTAGAGGTAGTATCTCAACGGGTGGCTGGTGCCCTGGCCAACCTACTACCTATGAAAAATATGTTTTAAAATCAGGGATTATTGCAGGGAAATGTGAATATGATTATCCCTGATATACATTTCTTTAATGTGGAAGCAAAATCCCCTGGTAGACGGATTAACAATTTTTCTACAATTAATATCATATTTATTTTTTTCCCTATTCGGTATGAAAATTATCCTTTGCTTTCAGAAAGTTTAAATATTTTGTTAGAACGTTATATGAAAAAAAAAATCACCTAGAAGTTTGCTGCATCCTTGCTAATTAAATTGGTTTCATAGTGGAAATTAGAAAATAAGTGTATCATAATATATCTAATATATATCTCTCTCTATATATAGATATATATATATATATATATATATATATATATATATATATATATATATATATATATATATATATATATATATATATATGTGTGTGTGTGTGTATGTATATATATATATATATATATATATATATATATATATATATATATATATATATATATATATATATATGTGTGTGTGTGTGTGTGTGTGTGTGTGTGTGTGTGTGTGTGTGTGTGTGTTTGTGTATGCATGGGTGGTTTTTCACTATCACTTATAGAAAATATAGTTGCCTTAAAAAGTAATGATCATAACCATATTGATATTACACCATTTTATTTCAAAGTTTCATTACATGGACTGCATTCTCAAATCTGATTTTTATCTAAGATTTTATTAATCCAGTGGACATACGATTAACTATCAAAAACAAGGGATAAATCATAAATAGAATTCAAAGATTAATGATGTAGATAAAAAAGACAAACATGGAAATATGTATTATTAGGATATATTTGTCCATACCTTGACATGGTTATCATTATGGCTTCAGACGTAATGACTTCCGGATAACAATTTCAATATATTTTATGATATTTGGTTTTTTTTTATGCTTGGATCGTGTCACTATTGGTATTCACATATAGGAACTCAATTCCCGAATGAAAAAGAAAAAAAAATCTGCAGTAGGATTTAGAAATCGTTCTGTATTATAATCTCTGCATTACTTTTTTTATAAAAGAAAAAAAAAAAAACAATTGTATTACCTGTTGCATTTTATACTTGTTCCATATAAAAGCGGCAGTTTATTGAGGGACACCAGATGAGATAAGAAGTTTCTTCACAAACGCAGTCATTGCAGAGGCTATGAATGATCTTCAGAAAGTGATAATTATAACGTTTTAAATAGACTTTCTGTAATTGATGATGCAGATCCCATATCATTTCCTGAGTCATCGAAATACCGCATATTGTTTTACAACGAACAACAGTTATAACTCCCCCCCCCCCCCCGCCCCCAGAAAGAGCAAATATTTTGTTTGCTCTGTAAAAATACAAATATGGCAACATTTTTAAATATCTTTTAAACATCGTTAATTAGTAACCAAGCTTATTTTAAAGTTGCCTTTAAATTATGTTAATAAGTGTTTAAATTAATACACATCAATCCTATATTGAGAATATGATTATTGATTTGATTAACACACGGGAAAACTAATCGGTGCTTTCAACGTTTGGATAAGAATTAAGTGAATTGAAAAAGGGATCATGAATAAAAACCACGTGACCTTTTATCTATTCGACAGTCCGCTGCAATCCCTCGCGGCTGAAAGCTTATTTTGGACTCTCTCTCTCTCTCTCTCTCTCTCTCTCTCTCTCTCTCTCTCTCTCTCTCTCTCTCTCTCTCTTTTGTGATAAAAGGTTAGTTCCCAACTCCTATATTCAATGCATTTTTTTGTTGATACTGTTTTCATTCGGTATTTGAAACGAAATCCATTGAAGACTTTTTTTTTTTTAAATTCACGAACTAGTTTTTCACATTTTAATGCAAAGACAGTATTTCAATCATTTCGTTATGAGACAATTCACATTTATACGATTTATCTGTAAAAGAAAATAATATTGCTTTTCCAGGCTCTCGCCTTTGGCCTTGTCAGAAAATAGTGATGCAAACGTACGTGCTTTAGATGCTATTCATAATGTTA
>NC_090731.1:58016060-58033560 GCF_036898095.1 Palaemon carinicauda
TGTTATTATGATTATACTTATTGGTTTTATTCAGTATTACATTTCCTTTGCTGTCTTTGACAACTGACGTTATGCTAAAATTACGACAATTTAGTGTTTACATAGTGTATTTATAGATACGGCTGGTGCATCGTAGTATTGCGGAGATTAGGGTGAAAAAAAAAAGAAATATATGGATTTGTTTCTGTTCCATCACACAATCCGTTGTTCACGAGGATCAGATGGATTTTGCCTGTGCGTTAATGGAGGAACATCATTTTCCGTACTTTATATTCATTTCAATGCATGAGTTTTTTATCCATATGTTTGTTTCCGTTTGGAATATTTGAATTTTGTTTAAACCATCAAAGGGTCACTGTTCAATCGTTTATTAACTTTTGAATTTGAAAAGTTTTCATTTAGAGGTGAATGGTTATTTTCAATGCTTACGTCGGTTAGTATCATTCCTGTACGCTCTACCGTCTAATATTCATATCTGTCCTTCTTCAAATAATGCAAAACTAATGACTAATAATTTCATAAATCTGGTTCAGCTGCTTGCATAATTCTAGCAATGAATAAATACAGATTGCTATAGAAAAGTTACAGGAAAATTAAAAAAACTTGCAATTTTGCGTTTCTTAAATAAAAATATTCTACATGAACCCAAGTGACTTAAATTTCATGCAAGTGATTTGCTCAAATATATATCGGAAATTAAAAAGTTCAGAGATATTGATTTCACATACTTTGGATAACTTCACATCTGTCGACCATTAGGATAATCAATCATTGATGTAATCAAATATCTTTAATAAAATTATCATGAAAATATATCACTCCTACAGTCACTGGTGATACAGAAAAAAATATATCAATAAACGTGATTTGGGAAAGGGTTGGATAAAGGGTGTTTTTGCTTCTTTGAAACTGAGCCTTAGCAGAGCCGGATATTAATTGATCTCCGTTACGTCCATTATTATAATCCCTTAATGTTTATAACCTTTTATCCAAGAAGTATAAAATTGCGAATCACCTTGGTTTATAATCATCAGAAAAATATGATTTTTTTATACCTTTGGTGTAGCACTAGAACAGGCAACGTTTGAGTCTTTGCAAATGTTTTTCTTACTCTTTTTTTTTCTTGTGTACAATAAAAAACAAAAAAATTTTTGTCAAATGGGTGTAATAGAATATACCCAGAATTATAAACTTGTGACAACGAATAGGTTTTGTTTAGCTGATAGTCCACATAGTTGTGAAAAAGAAGGTTCCTGAAGCAATAAGGTCAAAGTTACTTAGAAATATGAATACAAAAGGGATTATCAGGCGAAATTAATCTAAAATCAGGAATTTCCAGAGGCGAAGAATATGTTATACGATTAAACATGATACACTCAACAACTAAAGAAAATTGTAGATAGGACTTCTACGTTCCGATGGCAAATGATAGAATGATACTTACATCTCCTATACATTATTTAGCATCGAATAATGAGTCCAGATAAAACGCCAGGAAGTAATTATGCAAAGAAAATTTTAAAAGAGAAATGGGAAAACAATTTAAATCTTTAATTTCCAAGAGAAACATACACATGAGTGTTATCGGATAGTTCTACTGTAAGCAATATTCTGTAAAATTTGGAAATAAAATGTCCTGAAATTACATAAGGCTATAAAACAGTACACTGAGATCGGTGTTACTGTATGGACATGAGTACAGTGTGACAATGAAACAATCTCCAACAGATTTACTAGATTTAAGAACAAAGCCTTCAGAAGAATATTGGGATATGAATGGCAGGACAGGATTAGAAATGAAACTATAAGAGATTGCTCAGGTGCCATCTGTGGATGAGATCATGGTGAGGGGCAGATGGAGATGGTTTGGCTATGGTCTTCGCACTCCTCAAAAGAGATTAGTTCAGGAAACAGATAACTGGCCTCAAACAAGTACGAAAAGTGTTGGAAGACCCATGCCCACAGGGCTTAGGACTATGAAGCGTGAAGCAGGAGATGATGAATGGAAAAGTATTGAATTAAAAGCTCAAGATAGAGACATCTGGTGAAATCTAGTCAAGGCCCTTAGCGTCAATAGGCGTCGAAGAAGATTGTGATGATGTTGATAAGGCTTTTGGGTGTTTTGAGAAGCCGTAATACATTTTCCCAAAATCATCATTTGGAATGTTTTAAAAATACTCTACATGATTTTCATGATTAGGTCTCATAACAGATCAGCTGATCTTAAAAACTAGAAATATCCCAAGTTCCTGAATTAGTTACAAATAAAAGAGGAATCCAAGGAAAATAAAGCATTATTATTATTATTATTATTATTATTATTATTATTATTATTATTATTATTATTATTATCATTATTATTATTATTATTATTATTATTATTATTATTATTATTGTCTAAGCTATAGCTATAGTTAGAAAGTCAGAATACTACAACCCCAAGGGTTCCAAAAGGGAAAGCACTCTGGTGAGGAAAATAAATAAATAAATAAATATATACACACACACACACACACACATATATATATATATATATATATATATATATATATATATATATATATATATATATATATATATATATATATATATATATATATATATATATATATATATATATATATATATATATAGCCAGACACTTGCTCTTTATCATATAGGGGGGATTCATACTTCACTCACAAATGATAGTTGCGTTAAGAATATATAAAGAAATTGTTGTGAACAGCTCAGGAAAAATGAATATTTGTCTTGGAATCAAAATCAAATACTATTCTTAAACAAATGTCAGAAATATACTGCACATAAAGTTTGTTTATTATCAATAACTAGGCTACTCAATATACACATATACACACATACACACACACCCATATATATATACACACACACACACATATATATATATATATATATATATATATATATATATATATATATATATATATATATATATATATATATATATATATGTATATATATATATATATATATATATATATATATATATATATATATATATATATATATATATATATATTTATATATATATATATATATATATATATATATATATATATATATATATATATATATATACATATCTATATATGTATATATATATATATATATATATATATATATATATATATATATATATATATATATATATATATATATATATATATATATATATATATATATATATATATATATATATATATATATATGATACTGGAGAGCATTAGGTTTATGTCGTGAGTGAGAGAGCCTTCTCTCCCTTCCCTATTTCTCACCTTTGATTTTAATTAAGGAGAATCATTTGAATAACTTTGATAATTCACATCCCAGACGTCCAGATAATAGATGTTCATCGCTGTTATTTTTTAGAACTCGATTAATGATTACAAATAATACCTAATTTATGAATGTTTTTCTTTTTTAATATTTACACGACTTGTTACTTTTTGGAATATGTCTATGAGAGTAGTTTAATATCTATTAGCATAGAACATTTTCAATATCCTATATGTCCATCTATATATAAAAAAAACTTTTTTGGATTTCGCTATTAGTATATTTTGAAAACTGTATATAAAAATTGCCAATAATTCTAACTCTCATTTTCTCTACGAAATATAGGATTGTTTTTGTTTGTTGCTCACTGGGAAGATATGTGTTTTTAATTAATATAGCTATTCAACTATCCTTGGCCATCCAAGTTGTTATCATATTTCTTTACCAGTAAATCTTATATTCTCTTAAATTCTAATTTACACAAGTAACTGAATTGTGGATCAGGAAACGTAATTCCACTCTGTAAATACTCTTATCCAAGAATGATTTTTTTCAGCCTGAGATTTTAAAATCTTCTATTTTCACGACCAAATAAACAGCAAATGTGATTATTTTATAGTACTTGGTTATTGATTCCAAATATTATCTAATTTATGCAATATTTTTGTTGATATTTACAAGTACAATAACTTCTCAGAAATATGTCTTTCATATCCTGTTTGTCCATCTATGAATAAAAAACCATTATTGAACTCATGATTTGTATATTTTGAAGACTGTACATAGAAACATCTAGAAATTCTCTCTTTGCTGGGATCCACGATATAAAGGATTCTTTTTGTTTGTTGCTCACTGGGAAAATATGTCTTTTTAATCAATACAACTATTCAACTATCCCTGGCCATCTAAGCTTAACAGTAAATCTTATATTCTCTTAAATTCCAAGTTCACACAGTAACTGAATTATGCAGCAGCAAACCTAATTTCACTCTGTAAATACTCTTAGCCGAGTATGATTTTCTTCTGCCTGAGATTTTCAAATATCTTTAAAAGACCAAATAAGCTTCCCTTTTCAACAGCACTCAGCGAAAGGAAAACAGTTTCAGAGTTTCCTTGACTATGACCTTATCTGAATTCCGGTGCTTTGCCTAACAAATTCGGTATTTCCCCCAAACCATCTCCCTCCTAATAAAGTTACGTGAAGCACTCTCATTCTTAAAGCAAAGCAGCTTAAACTTGCCGGAATACTTACACTCGAGGATCTGATAAAGCAATAAATGTTTGGTTCTATAGGAATGTTCGCTGGAGTAAGAGAAGAGAATTTTACCTCTCGTTACCATAGATGAGTTTTTCCTTCACAAGCTATTTTGAAAGAAGAATCGTCTGGTATTTACCATCGTAGAGATGTTAGTTCAAAGCTATATTGCAAATAATCTATAACACTACGCCTGATGTAATGAAAAAATTTGAAAGATTATTTACATACAAAAGAATCTAAAGCGTCGGGGCGTTATTCAGATAGTGGTGATAATAGATATGATAAAAAAAAATATATATATGTTTTAATTTGTTTATGATATTGATACCTTTCACCAGTTGTTGTTCCAGTTCTAAAACAAAAGTGCTTCTGCTAATCTTATTGTACTCTCGAAAAATCAATCTTTATCAAATGAATATTCATTTTCATTAAAGCAATTATATTCTTTTAAATTATTTCATTTCCTCCATTTAATATCTCAGTATGAATCTAAATACCTGACAGAACAGTAAACAGAAAGACATAGAAACTAACCTGGATTCCACAACATAGCTCAAAGTTTTATATTACATTCCAAACACGGTGAAAATGAGAAAGGCTACTTAGCCAACAATGGGGAAAGTAACAAATGAACTATCATCACACCATTGAGGTCATGGATGGAAGAGAGACAGGATAAAGAGCCATTGTAATAAACATTCCCACACTTGAAATTAATTAAGTCCGTCGAGCTATCGTGTTTCAAACGTGAAACGCCTAAAACGGAGCCCATTTCATGTTGCATTTATTCCAAATTAAATTACAGGGGTAATTTGCATATATTACGCTTATGGCAATCCTTTGCGATAACAGTTTCCTGAACGTAACAAAGCATTAATGGCACCGGAATATAATGGTCTGGTTCAGTGATACTTTTGATGTTTTGAATTTATTGTTTGTCAACAAAAGCTATGATACGATGAAGCAATCAAGTCTACCGTCTACAGTAGGTATACTTTTTTTCATCAATAATAGCGTATACATCTACATTCGCTATTTATACCAATAGGTGAATGACACGTAGAAATTATTATACACCATAACAATATTAAATTAGTTTCTAAATTCTGCAGGTAATAAAAAGTAAACAGATCTATATCCAGTCGCTCATATACACCGTACACATACTTTTATCTTATATATATATATATATATATATATATATATATATATATATATATATATTAATAAACTGTATATATATATATTTATATATATATATATATATATATATATATATATATATATATATATATATATATATATATATATATATATATTGGTGTTCTACTGTTATAAGCACACATTGAGTAAGTGTTGTTTCAGATGTGTGTAACTGGATAACAGAATACATCTTATTAGCTTTATAGTATATATTCTATAAAAACAACAGAGTTAAACATCTCCATCACTGGAGGAAGCTGGGTTGGTCAGATGACCAATTCTGGTGAAGTATAGATATGAACTGACTAACTTATCGATATCACAGATATCGTATGCTTAGTTTATATAAGATTCGTCACAAACTCGGAAGACACCTGCATCCGGTGACGTCACAAACTTTCACACGCTGATGCAAGGTGTTGATGCTTAAGAAAAATGTCACATTGTTGACACTGCATTGTACGTCCTGTTTATGATTTGAATGACTACAGCAAGTCCCACGGCTAGCACCTTCCTCCAACATGACATATTACGTCATGTGTTTTAAACATGTAATATTAACTATTTTAATAGCTCGGCCAGCTACCTCAATTTTTTTCACAAAAATTTAACAACAGGCCAAAACATGGTTACTAGGTGTGACTGGATATATGTATTATTCTTTGTTTAACTTTAGCCATAATCAACCGAGGACGAATGTCCAAATAGGCACATTAAAAAATAACAACAATAATGCATATGAAAAAGATATTTCCAAAGCAAAAAGAAAAATGTATGATAAAATAAAGATCATATATATGGTACATTGCTAGCAAATGATTATATGGTACCAAAAAAAAAAAATACTGACTTTCATATGATTCGGTAACTTGTTAAAGAATAATTGTTACCTTTGTCAGAAACATATTAACATGATACTCAATATTTTAGCGCACAAACCCGAATTCCTGGTACGTACACGTACCACGGTTTCGTACATATATATATATATATATATATATATATATATATATATATATATATATATATATATATATATATATATATATATATATATATATATATATATATATATATATATATATAGGGCTGATATATTTTATTAGATGCCCATAGATTCTGTTATATATTTTTTTTTCTCTTTTCTTTTCAACATTCCGGCTTATATATTTTTATTAGATGCCGAGAGAAAAAATTATTTATATCTTTTTTTTTAAATGTTGTTTTAAATGTATTTTTAACAATGCAAATGTAGAAAATTTCTTTAATTACATATTACTAGCGTACTAACAGCTTTTCTTACAAACACTTCCCGACAATTTACTCCTTTAGCGAATGAGGTGGCCACTCAAACGGCTTTGAACTGAATCAAGTATGGAGTATTGTCGGGACTAGGCGAATCGTTCCTTTGTAGCTGCATGCTGTGCCGTTACCTACGCCAAACAAGGATGTTCACGGCGATAAATATCACCACCGTAAACGCCAGACCTGCTAGTAGTATGGGGTGAAGGATTTCCTTATAAGTCGGTGATAGGGGGTCCCTTTCGGTAAGCTTCATCAACCGCTTTGCCACATGTCTGTTATACGGGAGAGGGAGTGCTGGCATTGTAGAGGTCCACGTGAAGTTCGCGAAGTAGGCTCGTTTTCTGATGAGTGTCCGTAGACCAGTCACCATGGAATTAGGGGAAGTCCCGATACAACCATCTGCTGCGACGAAGATGTGTGTGAAGGACGTGGATCCGTCAGGGCATGATACATTGAAGTCGTCCTTGTCGTATCGTATCCACGAGCCATTGTTCAGTCTGCAATTGAACTCATTATTGTCAAAGAGATAAAGCTTATCCAGACAATTTTCACTTGTATGGGAGAGAGCACCGTCTAGCACTATACCTAACTCGCATGAATCCATTAAGTTTTTATGGAATTCAAATGAGTCAGCTGTACATATTTTTCTATCCATTGCGTCTGAACAGTGAGTTAATTGATTTAAATCTTTAATGACCATATATGTTTCCTTGTCTGGGGAAATCAATACGTTTCCTGTCAAACTGGATATTACTGGATTTGAGTGATTCGTCATGAAAGTCGGAAATGGTGATATCCTGTAAGATTGCCAGGCATCAGAAGAATCAAAGGGAATTGTAATCATAATCTTGTTATTATCTACGTTTACTGTAATTAGGCTGTAATAAAATTCTAACCTATGTTCGTCAAACAAAGGAACATAGCCTAGTTTATCCCTTCCGTTCTCCAGAATTAACTTTAAGTAACTTATAGGCAACAAATGGGGCGACAATACACCTTTAGTTGCTAACGTGATAGCTTCTACATAATCCTTGGATTTCTCAATGAAATGTGCAATTCTGTTATGTATGTGATCTATCTTTGAATCATAATACGTTAATGTTGCCAACAAATCCTGTACTTCCATTATTTGAACGATATTATTTGAATGTTCATTTAATAAATCCATGATTTTATTGATTGAAGGTAACTGATTCCTTAGTTCTGACATAATCAATTCATCTTCATGAGTCAAGAACTTAATTTTCTTATTTTGATTACTAATTTTAAGACGATTGGAAATTCCTAAACCTAAACTTGCAACAGACCCAAAGATGCTTAATGCAGCATAAATAAACGGATTCCGTCTTTCTTTATGTTCGTGTCCTACAGTCCACATCAAAAGGTCATAAGCCAAAGATCCTGTCTCGTCAGTCTTATTTTTCAAGTCATTAGATAGCATCTCTGCAACTTTTAATGTTGATCCAAGCAAACTCTCTGTAGTCAAATGAAAATGTCTTCTATGCAACACATCCAATGAGGATGAAAACCTTGAAATGGCGGTTCTTAAGCTAGTGACATCATTCTCTTGAAGAAAAATTGCTTGCATATTCACTTCTACAATTACGTTGGTTGAAGTAATAAAAATGTCTTCTTGTCTGTCAACTATAGTGCCATATTTAAAATATATACTTTTAGTTCTAGAGCTCATCCCACACGAGAAAAATGTCTGAGCGAACAATATCACTCCCAACAACAAAAAATTCATCTTGGAAACCTGTAACGAGAAAAAATATATGTAATTACTCCTGTATTAAAAAGAAAACTTTTAATCACATAAAATAAAAAAGAATTTCCCCTCACTTCTTTCCCTCTCTTTTCTTTTTAATTTCTTATGTGAGCCAATGGTACTATTCTCTCATCCGTGGGTTGGGATACGTTTTGAACTCTAAACCTATTGGCCGTTAATGTTTCCAAAATGTTAAATGGGCCTTCAAAATTAGGTGTTAGTTTATAATTGAGCCCTTTTCGTACATTGATTTGAATATATACGTTATCACCCACAGTATATGTTTTAGTTCTTTTCGCTGTTTTATCATGATTCCTTTTCATTATGATTTGTGATTCTTCTAAATTCTTTTGAAGGATATCATATCGACTTATACTTGCATTTATACATTCTTTTAAAGGATTTGATAGATTAGTTGTAGGCGTCAATACATGGAAAGGCGTTCTAACTGGGGTACCATACAATGCTTCATGTCGTGACATTTTAATTGATATATGATATGAATGATTCAGAGTACTCAGTGCCGCCGGTATTGCAATATCCCAGTTGGGGTCTGATCCCCCTAGTGTTACCCTCAATATATTTAATATCTTCCTATTTGCTCTTTCCACTAGCCCATTCGACTCTGGGTGATATATCATGGTATTTATTTAATTTATGTTGAGGAATTCACACAATGAGGTAAGAAAGTGATTATTAAATTCACCACCCGAGTCTGAGATTATCATGTGTGGAATTCCATGTTTACAAATGTAACACTCGTAAAACTTCCTAGCGCATTCAATCGCAGTTTTAGTTTTAAGCGCTATTAATTCTGTATATCGAGTTAAAGCATCTATAATTACTAAGAGGTGCTTATTTCCTCTGTCTGACTCGTAAAATCCTGTTAACAAATCTAAATGTGTTCTTTCAAAGGGTTTATAAGGGCACAGGATAAGCTCCTAGGCTGACAGGTGTTTTCGTATGCCCTTTGTTTTCCTGACATGTGCGACAATTAGCTATGTGTCTTTTTATATCTGTAAGCATTTTATGCCAATAAAACAATGATTTGACTTTCTGTGACATTAATGAGAACCCCGGGTGTCCATGTAATGGTTTTGAATGCAACCAATTCAGGACAGTGGAAATAAGTGAGATTGGTACTACTACCTGGTCGTTAGTTACATGTGGTGTATTGCGGGTTTTCCTTGTCACAGTCCTACACAGAATATTATCTTTGATTATATAATTCTGCTGCTTATACTTTATATATTCCTTTTCCTTATGATTGCCTTTCAAAGCATTTATAACTGTTTCTATTTTATGATCTTTTCTTTGCTCAGTCTGTAACAATTCAGCGCTCCAGCCTAAATCTTCTTGTTCAGATATTGTTTTTACAATAGGCATGGATGTTGATATATCTATTAATTCAGCTAAAGGCTCCGTACAAGATGACACGGGGTTGCGTGATAATGCATCCGCAATGATATTTTCTTTCCCAGGTAAATACCCAATTCTTGCGCCAAAATCTTGAATGATCAAATGCCACCGAGTTCGTTTAGGGCTGTGGTTGAAGCCTTTAAAGAACTCTGTTAGTGGTTTATGGTCAGTAAGAACCTTAACGGGATAACCGTAAATTATGAACTTAAAATGCACTAGCGAATTAACAATAGCTAGCCCTTCCTTGTCTATTACTGCATACTTACTTTCGGAAGTTCTCAATTTTCGAGAATAGAAAGCTATTGGGAAAAATTGTTTATCATATTGGTGAAGCAATACCCCTCCTACTCCCAAGTCTGAGGCGTCTGTTGCAATGAAGAATTCTTTACCGAAGTCAGGAAATTTTAAGATAGGAGAACTACACAGTTCATCTTTCAAAGCATTAAACGCCTGTTGATGTTGCTCAGACCATATGAAATCTACGCCCTTCTTCGTAAGATCAGTTAAAGGAGCGGCTATTATTGAATAGTTGCGTATAAAACGCCTGTAATATCCACTACAACCCAGAAATTGCTGTATTCCCTTGACATTAGTAGGTATGGGAAAATTACGTATAGCCGACACCTTATCATTGACTACTTTAAGACATTGGCTTGACACCATGAAACCCAAATATATTAATTCTGTTTGAAAAATTCACACTTACTAATCTTTACCCTTAAGTTATGTTGTCTTAATCTCTGTCGTACTAGTTCTAACTTACGTAGATGTTCTTCTAAGGTGTTGGAAAAGATTACAAGATCATCCATATAGGCATGCAATATATCCCCTAACGAGTCTCCAAACACTATGTTAATCATTCTTGTAAATGTTAGAGGAGCACAACGTAAACCAAAAGCCATCCGTAAAAATTCATAATGTCCCCTGGCTGTGCTGAAGGCTGTGTATGGGATACTATCTTCTTCTAATAATATCTGGTGAAAGCCTTTAAGTAAGTCCAAACTGGTAAAATATTTATTCTGACCTAACAAAGACAAAATATCGTCAGTACATGGCACTGGGAATCGATCAAGGACCGTTTCCTCGTTCAGACGACGAAAGTCGACGCAGATACGCCATGTTCGATCTTTTTTCGGTACAACTATTAAAGGAAAATTATAAGGGCTGTTTGATTTTCTAATGACTCCTTCCTCTAACATTTTACCTACTTCATCATTTATTTAATTCTGAAATTTCATAGGGAGTCTGTACGAGGGTACATAGATAATTTTCTACTTGTCCTTTAACCTTATTTGATGCTCGATCACATCTGTTTTTCCTTAGGATCCATCCGTAGTGGAAAAAACATCATGATATTTAGTTAAAAGTTCAAAAATTTTCTGCTGAATTTCTTCGTCTTGAATGTCCTTATTGATTTTATTTTTAATAGATCGCAAAAGGGATTAATTCGCAACTGATTGAGAGTGATTGATTTAAGCAACGGTAAGAATACGATGTTTATAAACTTCTACATCCAAGATATGTTGATTTTTGTGAATGACTAAAGTGTTATTTAAATGATTACAGACTTCAATATTACATTGTTGATGTGAGCCTACTGTATAAATAGCTTGTGTAACAGACAATCCGTTAGTTTTCAAAGTATCGGAAAGGATTAATATTTCAGATCCCGTTAATGTTTTCTTTATTTACACTATTAAATTCGAAGGTAGGTTTGGTTCGATAGATTGCGTGCAAGATGATATTACAGGTGAACGAGAATTCTGCCGGGTCGCGTATTTTATTTCTTTATTAGTGAGACAAGTTATTGGTTCTTCAACGTACGTTACGGTTACATTTGTCGTCTCCTTTTTATCCAAAACTGATTTTAAGGTATTAGAAGACTTATAGAATTTCCCTTTGATATACACGCCGTGCTTGGCAGGAGCTAAGATAATGTTTTGATTTCCCATAGATGGGTATCCTATAATTACAGCTGGATACATATTAATGTTTTTTACAATAACAAATGTATCGGCAAACGTGCGATTACCGACTCTGAACTGAACATGAGTTATGCCTATGACATTTAATTCATTATTTCCTATACCCGAAAGTCTAATTCCGGATTTTTCAATCGGAAAGTTCGAAAACAACAAATGATGTGTCTTCAAATCCATGATATTACGTGGACTACCAGAGTCAAAAAATAACGTAAAGGATTTGTGTTCTAAATTTACAGCATATAAGGTTGGCCGTAACTCATTTTGGCTTATTATTGTATGAATTCGTTGCAAATCCACGGGAGCATGCACTGTTTTACTTAATTTGGCCGTGTGTTTCATATGAAAATCTATTGTCTCACAATTATCTGATAAAACATTAAATTGATTATTCAATACTATTGATGTTGAAATGAATGACCTTGACCCAACATCACTCTCTTCCCCTTTAGAGTTAACTATGTGGTATTTGCTTTGCTCTGCCCATTCTGAAAATTAGACTGACCTTGCGAGGTCTGGTTTGACGACCCAGGCTCAGCGATATTTGAAGAAGTGTTTGTTTGTTTTTGACTCTGAACTGCATTGACATTTGGTTGTTTCTTCTTGTTGTTAAAATGAGGATTTTTCTTTTTATTTCCATATGGAACTGACTGTGGAATTGACTGTGTATTTCTGGGATATTGTTGTGTCTTACGCGAGTAACATTGACTATATGAATGCGTTGCAGTGTTGTGAATCAAGCAAAATTTCGTTCTGCAGTCTGCGCTTAAGTGACCTTGACGTTTGCAGTTATAACACGTCATTCCCGATACTGGACTGCTAACTACGTTCACTGTTTGTGGCTTTGTTTCATTCTTTTCAAAAACTTGAGTTAACACGGGATCGAGATCTGGACACTTGGACGTGTGTTTCTTTATCTGTTTATAGACATCCAATTCCGTACTTGCAGGCGTTAACTTCTTATCAAAACACCGCACTAAAGCTTCAGGCAACATAAGTGTCATGCAAGTTAAATACATTAATCGTAAAAAATCTTTCACGGAGATATTATCGTTAGTAACCCAAGTGGAATGACCTAAAATGTCCTGATATTCGTTAAGCCTATCAGCTATGAGAGCTGCTCTCTCAATAACATTAAGCCGATTCATAGTGGCTTAATTAAGTGTATTTCGTAACGTTAATACTACATCCAAGGCTTCCTCACCCCCATAGATCGCGCGTAACCTAACTTTGAAATCATCCCAAGTAACTGCTTCTTGAAATGAAACACCTCTTAAATACACGCTCGCATCCCTCTTAGAAAAATCTATAAAACTTTTAGCTTCTTATAATTGTACAAAAGGGTCTACGATTTGTTTGGCATTTAAATGGGCATCGACGGATGAAATCCATGACTCCACATTTTGTGGCAAGAACCCGTTGACCCGACCTTGAAAAGTAAGGATTGCTGACCTGGCATTTACAAGCGTCACAATTGGAGGAGGATTAGTCTGGCCTACACCACTAGGTCCAGGGGAAGGGCTCACAGGGGGAGTCATGACTGCTGTATTTTTTTTTTTCGTATTTCTTTGACCCCTTGCAATTCTATCAAAATATCTATATGAGTACAGACGCCCACTGCGTAAACGCATATGTATAACAAAATTCCCCAAACAATGTTACTAATCCCAAAACATTTCCCGAGAATTTCTGAAGGAAAAAGGAATTAGCACAAAGAAAGAAAATTCTAAATGAGAATTCAGAGTTAAAGACAGTTTCCTTTAACAAAGATTAGCAATTCACTCACCCCGGTAATAATCGACAAACGACTCGTGATAACTACACTTCACTGCCCAAACTGGAATGAATTAAAAAATTTGTACTTAGCTTATATATGGGTCTGTGTGATGTCGACACGTCCTCTCTCTCTCTCTCTTGATGTTTTGTTAGTGATGTATCATTCCAGTTTCTTGTTGAATGTAGTGCTTCCTGGGTATGTTTTACAATTGTTGAACGCCAGTCCTTGGGTTTCCTAGGATGTTGATTGAAGATTCATTTTGTATTCATAACATTCGTTAATGTTAACTGTCCCGTTGGACTATAATAGTTAGTCAAAATTGTAGATTCATGTAGATAATGTTGAGTTCTTGAAGATCTTTCTCTGGTTTTACAGCTTTTATTTTGAAGTCTTGAAGATCTTTCTCTGGTTTTAAATATTTATTTTGAAGTCTTGAAGATCTTTCCCTAATTCTTAGAGTTTAACCGCTGCCACCATTTATTGGTGTGCTACTGTTATAAGCACACATTGAGTATGTGTTGTTTCAGATGTGTGTAACTGGATAACAGAATACATCTTATTAGCTTTAAAGTATTTATTCTATAAAAACAACAGAGTTAAACATCTCCATCACTGGAGGAAGCTGGGTTGGTCAGATGACCAATTCTGGTGAAGTATATATATGAACTGACTAACTTATCGATATCACAGATATCGTATGCTTAGTTTATATAAGATTCGTCACAAACTCGGAAGACACAGGCATCCGGTGACGTCACAAACTTTCACACGCTGATGCAAGGTGTTGATGCTTAAGAAAAATGTCACATTGTTGACACTGCATTGTACGTCCTGTTTATGATTTGAATGACTACAGCAAGTCCCACGGCTAGCACCTTCCTCCAACATGACATATTAGGTCATGTGTTTTAAACATGTAATATTAACTATTTTAATTATTACATATATATATATATATATATATATATATATATATATATATATATATATATATATATATATATATATATATATATATATATATATATATATATATATATATATGTGTGTATGTGTATATACATATATATATATATATATATATATATATATATATATATATATATATATATATATATATATATATATATATATATATGTGTGTGTGTGTGTGTATATATATATATATATATATATATATATATATATATATATATATATATATATATATATATATATATATATATATATACACTTTCATATATATATATATATATATATATATATATATATATATATATATATATATATATATATATATATGAATAAATATATATTTATACATATGTACACACACACACACACACACACACACATATATATATATATATATATATATATACATATATATATATATATATATATATATATATATATATATATATATATATATATATATATATATATATATATATTTACACTTTCATATATATATATATATATATATATATATATATATATATATATATATATATATATATATATATATATATATAGTAAATGTAGTAAATTACAGCCGTCTTGTAGATTTAATTATCAATAACAAATTTCTAGTGTAATAGTAAGACCGATGTTAACGTGTATTGTATTTCAAGGCTGAAAATTAGGGGAATAAATACGAAGGTACTAAATATTTGAGACTAAAACCGTTGGTGTGCTATATGGTGTGAGGTAACCCTCATTATTTACTATAAGAAAGCGTTATGTTACCTTCTATATTTTACCTCTTCATATCCCTGTATTCAGTTTCATCTGACGTAGTATATGTCGACAAAGGCCCTGATGGTTTTACTAAGCTATCTGAAATGCATAGTTAACTGTTGATAATTTTTTGTTGAAAGAAATATCTTAAAACTATAAATCAATAACTATTGAAAAGTCATATCATTTTGTCAATTAATATTGAAATGGTGGACGAGAGCAGGGGAGGGGGTGAGTGCAAGGCAGACAACCCTAACCAATGACAGACTAATTCGTTTAAGCATCTGTTCGTGTTCTTTCTTAATAATTGGTTTTGAGAGTATTGCCACATCAAAATCATATGATTTCCTATACTATTCAGAGGAAATGGGAAAGAATCCCTAATAATTCCTTCACAATGAACAATAAATTCATAAGTTAAAGTTTCTAAAACTTAAGTCAATAACTAATAAAAATCACATAATTCAAATATTGCACGAACAATGACTTGCTATCTAGAAGAGGCTTTGTTATATATGGCCATTATTTGAAAATAGATTTGTATTTGTATTTCGAATCACAAGGTTACAAAAAAGAGCACATGAAATTCCCATAACCATTACAGTGTTTTGTAACTTACTAGAAGATCGACTATTAATGAAATTGTAACACCATGGTTAAATTTAAAAGTATTATTTCATGAGGATTTTGGTCGTCTGGCCAAATGGGAATGTGAACAATTAAGTATGAATATTCAAACGACGAAACTTTCCCAATGACCGATGGTTTTATTATCTTTTTACGGATCTCAAAAATCTCGTTTGTTATCATTTTGAAGAGTGGGAAAGTGTGTTGGATTAGTGGGGAGATAAGAGGATAATAATAGAAGAATCTATGAAATTTGGGATGGGGTTAAAGTCATTGCAGTGAATGTGTTCTTGACGAATACATTATATTCTGTGATGGATTGTAAGAACAGTAGGGTTTTGAATTTGTGTGCATGCACTCGCTGCCTTTTCATATAATACGAAACTATTATTATTATCATTATTATTATTATTATTATTATTATTATTTGCTATGCTACAACCCTACTTGGAAAATCAAGATGCTATAAGCCCAAAGGCTCCAAGAGGGAAAAATAGCCGAGTGAGGAAAGGAAACAAGGAAATAAATAAACTAAGATAGAAGTAATGAACCATTGAAATATTTTAGGAACAATAACTTTAAAAAAATTCTTTCATACATAAATTATAAAAAAAAAAAATAAAGAAAAAACAAGAGGGAGAGGAATAAGATGGAATCGTGTTGCCGAGTGTACCCTCAAGGAAGAGAATTTTACCCCAAGAAAGTGAAATATCATGGTACAGAGGCTATGGCCCTACCCAAGACTTAGAACGATGGTTGGATTTTGGAGTGCCCTTTTCCTAAAAGAGCTGCTTACCGTACCTAAAGAGTCTCTTCTACTCTTACCAAGCGGAGAGTTGACACAATGATCGCAGTGCAGTAGTAACCCCTTCAGCGACAAAGAATTGTTTGGTAATATTGGTGTTGTCATGTGTATGAGGACAGAGGAGAATATGTAAAAAATAGGCCAAACTATTTGGTGTACCGAATGTGAAGGGAAGGGGAAAATAACCCGTAACCAGGAGATTCAATTCAGTACTGTCTGGTCAGTCAAAGGAGCCATAACTCCCTAGAGGTAGTGTATCAACGGGTGGCTGGTGCCCTGGCCAACCTACTACCTATGAAAAATATGTTTTAAAATCAGG
>NC_090731.1:58041060-58043560 GCF_036898095.1 Palaemon carinicauda
CCTGTGCGTTAATGGAGGAATATCATTTTCCGTACTTTATATTCATTTCAATGCATGAGTTTTTTATCCATATGTTTGTTTCCGTTTGGAATATTTGAATTTTGTTTAAACCATCAATGAGTCACAGTTCAATCATTTATTAACTTTTGAATATTAAAGGTTTTCATTTATAGGTGAATTGTTATTTTCAATGCTTACGTCGGTTAGTATCATCCCTCATAGTTCTGTTTACGCTCTACCGTCTATTATCATGCCTGTCCTTCTTCAATGAATGCAAAACTAATAACTATTAATTTCAGAAATCCGGTTCAGCTGCTTGCATCATTTTAGCAATGAATAACTACAGATTTTAATAGAAGTTACAGAAAAATTAAAGAAACTCGCAATTTTACGTTTCTTAAATAAAACTATTCTACATGAACCCAAGTGACTTAAATTTCATGCAAGTGATTTGCTCAAATATATATCGGAAATTAAAAAGTTCAGACATATTGATTTCACATACTTTGGATAACTTCACATCTGTCGACCATTAGGATAATCAATCATTGACGTAATCAAATATCTTTAATAAAATTATCATGAAAATATATCACTCCTACAGTCACTGGTGATACAGAAAAAAATATATCAATAAACGTGATTTGGGAAAGGGTTGGATAAAGGGTGTTTTTGCTTCTTTGAAACTGAGCCTTAGCAGAGCCGGATATCAATTGATCTCCGTTACGTCCATTATTATAATCCCTTAATGTTTATAACCTTCTATCCAAGAAGTATAAAATTGCGAATCACCTTGGTTTATAATCATCAGAAAAATATGATTTTTTTATACCTTTGGTGTAGCACTAGAACAGGCAATGTTTGAGTCTTTGCAAATGTGTTTCTTACTCTTTTTTTTTCCTCGTGTACAATAAGAAAAAAAAAAAAAAAAAAATCAGTCAAATGGGTGTAATAGAATATACCCAGAATTATAAACTTGTAACAACGAATAGGTTTTGTTTAGCTGATAGTCCACATAGTTGTGAAAAAGAAGGTTCCTGAAGCAATAAGGTCAAAGTTACTTAGAAATATGAATACAAAAGGGATTATCAGGCGAAATTAATCTAAAATCAGGAATTTCCATAGGCGAAGAATATGTAATACATCTGGTTGAGATGATTAAACATAATACACTCAACAACTAAAGAAAATTGTAGATAGGACTTCTACGTTCCGATGGCAAATGATAGAATGATACTTACATCTCCTATACATTATTTAGCATCGAATAATGAGTCCAGATAAAACGCCAGGAAGTAACTATGCAAACAAAATTTTAAAAGAGAAATGGGAAAACAATTTAAATCTTTAATTCTCAAGAGAAACATACACATGAGTATTATCGGATAGTTCTACTGTAAGCAATATTTTGTAAAATTTGGAAATAAAATGTCCTGAAAATACATAAGGCTATAAAACAGTACAGTGAGGACGGTGTTACTGTATGGACATCAATACAGTGTGACAATGAAACAATCTCCAACAGGTTTACTAGATTTAAGAACAAAGCCTTCGGAAGAATATTGGGATTTGAATGGCAGGACAGGATAAGAAATGAAACTATAAGAGATTGCTCAGGTGCCATCTGTGGATGAGATCATGGTGAGGGGCAGATGGAGATGGTTTATCCATGGTTTTTGCACTCCTCAAAAGAGATTAGTTCAGGAAACATATAACTGGCCTCAAACAAGTACGAAAAGTGTTGGAAGACCCATGCCCACAGGGCTTAGGACTATGAAGCGTGAAGCAGGAGATGATGAATGGAGAAGTATTGAATTAAAAGCTCAAGATAGAGACAACTGGCAAAATCTAGTCAAGCCCTTAGCGTCAATATGCGTCGAAGGAGATTGTGATGATGTTGATAAGGCTTTTGGGAGTTTGAGAAGCCGTAATACATTTTCCCAAAATCATCATTTTGAATGTTTTAACATTACTCTTCATGAATTTTATGATTAGGTCTCATAACAGATCAGCTGATCTTAAAAACTAAAAATATCGCAAGTTCCTGAATTAGTTACAAATAAAAGAGGAATCCAAGGAAAATAAAGCATTATTATTATTATTATTATTATTATTATTATTATTATTATTATTATTATTATTATTATTATTATTGTCTAAGCTATAGCTATAGTTAGCAAGCCAGAATATTACAACCCCAAGGGTTCCAATAGGGAAAGCACTCTGGTCAGGAAAAGAAATAAGGAGATAGCAAATATACTTTTTATATGTGTTATCAACGTTAACATAAATCAGTCATATATAACCCATGGAATGAAACTAATATCAACCAGTTCAAAAAATAAAAGGTACAAAAAATTTCAACTTCTAAAATTCCACCGATTCCACCGCCAGATTAGGAATGTCGTTTCACAATCTATTCACAGCTGGAATAAAACTTCACGAATACTTTTTAGTATTGAAGCCGTATAATGATGATTGCACGACAATTATAATTAAC
>NC_090731.1:58046060-58058560 GCF_036898095.1 Palaemon carinicauda
AAGTAACTGAATTATGCACCAGAAAACGTAATTCCACTCTGTAAATACTCTTATTCAAGTACGATTTTCTTCAGACTGAGATTTTAAAATAATATATTTTCAAGACCGAATAAACATCCTTTTTCAAGAGCACCTAGCGGAAGGAAAACACTTTCGGAATTTTCTCGACTCTTACCTTATCTGAATTCTGGTGCTTTGCCTAACAAATTCGGTATTTCTCCCAAACCATCTCCTCCAAATAAAGTTACTTGAAGGACTCTGATTGTTAAAGCAAAGCAGCTTAAACTTGCCGGAATACTTACACTCGAGGAATATGATAAGGCAGGAAATCTTTGGTTCTATGGGAATGTTCCCTAGAGTAAGAGAAGAGAATTTCACATCCCGTTACCATAGATGAGTTTTTCCTTCATAAGCTATTTTGAAAGAAAAATTGTCTCGTATTTACCATCATAGAGATGTTAGTTCGAAGTCAAAATGTAATTGAAATATATCACTACACCTGAAGTAATAAAACTATTTACCTACAAAAGAATCTAAAGCGTCGTGGCGTTATTCTGATAGTGGTGATAATATATATATATATATATATATATATATATATATATATATATATATATATATATATATATATATATATATATATATATATATATATATATATATATATACATATGTATATGTTTTAATTTGTTTACGATATTGATACTTTTCACCAGTTATTGTTCCAGCTCTAAAAAAAAGGTTTGTGCTAATCTTATTGTACTCTCGAAAAGCCTATCATTATCATATGAATATTAATTTTCATTAAAGCAATTATATTCTTTTAACTTTTTCATTTCCTCCGTTTAATATCTCAGTATGAATCTAAATACTCGACAGAACAGTAAACAGAAAGAAATAGAAACTAACCTGGATTCCACAACATAGCTCAAAGTCTTATATTAAATTCCAAACACGACGAAAAGGAAAAAGGCTACTTAGCCCACAATGGGGAAAGTAATAAATGAAATATCATAACATCATTGAGGTCTTGGATGGAAGAGAGACAGGATAAAGAGCCATTGTAATAAACATTACCACACTTGAAATTAATTAAGTCCGTCGAGATATCGTATTTCAAACGTGAAACGCCTAAAACGGAGCCCATTTCATGTTGCATTTATTCCAAATTAGATTACAGGGGTAATTTGCATATATTACGCTTATGATAATCCTTTGCGATAACAGTTTCCTGAACATAACAAAGCATTAATGGCACCGGAATATAATGGTCTGGTTCAGTGATACTTTTGATGTTTTGAATTTATTGTTTGTCAACAAAAGCTGTGATACGATGAAGCAATTAAGTCGGCCGTCTACAGTTGGTATACTTTTTGTTAACAATAGGAACGTATATTCCTATATTTTCTATTTATATCAGTTGGTAACTGACTCGTAGGAATCATTATACCTCATAACAAAATTAAATTATTTTTCAAATTCTACAGGTAATAAAAAGCAATCAGATCTAAATCCAGTTACTCACATACTCACATACAGTCACTTATATATATATATATATATATATATATATATATATATATATATATATATATATATATATATATATATATATGTGTGTGTGTGTGTGTGTGTGTGTGTGTGTGTGCGTGTGTGTGTGTATATATATATATATATATATATATATATATATATATATATATATATATATATATATATATATATATATATATATATATATATATATATAAACACAGAAAGAGACTCACAAACATAAATAGAAAGAGAGGAAACTTTTATCAGAAAATATCTACATATAAAACAGTACATTATTTCTGGCATTATACTATATAACACTTATTGCAAACCAAAAACATATTTCTATTGTTACTTTGCATCCGTATTGTACATTAAATTATCGATAACTAATTTCTATTGTAAGAGTAAGACCAGCGTTACCGTATGTTATATTTCAAGGCTTGAAATTTGGGGAAAAATACGAAACTAATGAATATTTGAGACTAAAAACGTGAGTCTGATATCTGGTGTGAGATAATTCTCCTTATTTCCTATACGAAAGCGTTATGTTACCTTTTATATTTTACCTCATCATATCCCTATATTCAGTTTCCTCTGACGTACTATATGTTGGCATTGGCCCTGATGGTTTTATTATGCTATCTAAAAAACAAAGTGAACTGTTGAAAGTTATATAATTTTGTCAATTGATATTGAAATGGTGGACGATAGCAGGGAGTGAGTGCAAGGCAGACACCTCTAACCAATGACAGGCTAATTCTGTTGAGTATCTGTGCGTGTTTTTTTTTTTTTTTTAATAATTGATTTTGAGAGTATTGTGACATCAGAATCGTAAGACTTCCAAAACTATTCAGAGAAAATGGGAAGGTATCCATAATATTTCTTTTTCAGTAAACAGTAAATCCATAAGTTAAAGTTTCTAAAACTTAAGACCATAGCTAATATAAATCATATAAATTTGCGTCTGCCCAATCGGGAATGGACATGTGTATGATTATGTGAAAATTTGATCTTCCCTAATGACCGATGGTTCTATTTTCTATTTACATATACCAAAAATTTCATTCGTTATCCTTTTGAAGAGGAGAAAAGTGAGTTGGATGAGATGGGGAATAGGAGAATAATACAAGGAAGAATTTATGAAATATGGGATGGGGTCAAAGATAATGTGGTGGATGTGTGATTGATGAATAAATTATATTCTAGACTAGAATGTTAAAAAAGTAGCAAGAGGAATTTTTGTTTGCATGTGATGCGCATTCAGAAAATACGGAATTATTATTATTATTATTATTATTATTATTATTATTATTATTATTATTATTATTATTATTATTATTATTATTTGCTACGCTACTACCCTAGTAGGAAACGCAAGGTGCTATAACCCAATGGCTTCAACCGGGTAAAATCACCCAGGTAGGAAAAGAAACAAAAAATAAACAAACTAAGAATGAAATAATGAGAAATTAAATTATCTAAAGAAAAATAAAATTAAAATAAATCTTTCATGAATAAACTATAAAAAAACTTAAAGAAAAAACAAGCGGAGGAGAAATACGATGGAATTGTGTGCCCGAGTGTACCCTCAAGAAAGTTAGAACTCTACCCCAAGAGAGTGAAAGACCATGGTACAGAGGCTATGGGACTACCCAAGACTAGAGAACAATGGTTTGATTGTGGAATGTCCTTTTTCTAGAAGAACTGCTTACCATAACTCAAGAGTCTCTTCTACCCTTACTATAAGACGAGTAGACACTGAACGATTACAGTGCCGTAGTTACTCCTTAAGCGATAAAGAATTGTTTGGTAATATTGGTCTTGTCAGTTGTATGAGAACAGAGGAGAGTATGTAAAAAAATAGGCCAACCTATTCGGTGTATGTGTAGAGAAGGGGAAAATAAGCTGTAACCAGAGGATCCAATTCAATACTGCCTGACTAGTCAAAAGAGAAAATAACTCTCTACAGGTAGCATCTCAACGGGTGGCTGGTGCCCTGGCCAACCTACTAACTATGACTAATAGGATTTAAATTCAGGGAATATTGAAGGGAAATCTAAATATGATTACTCCTGATATACATTTCTTTAATATGGAAGCAAGAGTTCCTGGTATATGGATTATTAAATTTTTCTATAATTATCACATTTAATTTTTTCTATTAGGCATGAAAATTTGTCTTTGTTTTCAGATAGTTTAGATATATAGTTGAAACGTTATAAAAAATACAACTATGATTTAGCCGTGTCCTTGGTAAGTAAATTGATTTCATAGTGAAAGTTAAAAAATAAGTGTCTAGCAATATATATATATATATATATATATATATATATATATATATATATATATATATATATATATATATATATATATATATATATATATATATATATATATATATATATATACTTATATATACTTACATATACACACACACACATATATAATGGATTTTGAGCGAAGCAAAAAATCTATTTTTGGGTGAGATAGCCATGTCGTCCTGATGGAAGTTCCTATAGGGTAGCTTCCTAGGGTATATTACAACTACGGCGATATTCCCAGAGAATTTACCTTAAGGTACCAGAATTCTAACTCCTGGAGCGAGTATCCCTCGTGAAAGGGATATCGCGACATATCAGAGGACGTATTCTTGACACGCCACATGGCAATCTGCATCCTAGACAGAGATTTCGTCTCGTAGAAGGGATTGGCAAGAAACGAATTCGGGAAAGAAAAAGGGGAGCCGCTCCCAAGGCTTCCTTATCCTCCGATTCATATGCGTGCCTGGCGCCAATCCTGGCGCCATCTGTATTCCTTGTAGCGTACACAAGGTGCTACAGATACTGTATGTAGGGAGGGGTCCTACAGCCCTTTCTTAGAAAGGCAAGGGCGGGTCCATCAGGACGACATGGCTATCTCACCCAAAAATAGATTTTTCGCTTCGCTCAAAATCCGTTTTTTGGGCTCAAGCCATGTCGTCCTGATGGAAGTGTACCAGAGCATTACTGTATCTGTGGATTCTCAGAACGTGCCGTACTCCCCGGAGGTAATTTTTCCCCGGTCGACTAGACCTAGAGACCTAAGATGTTACCGTTACACATCTTTTCTACTAACTATAAACTATGTTAGAGCTTCCTGCCCCCTACAGGGAAGAGTCCTACTAGACTCTGGAAAAGTCTCGAAGAGTACATATACCTATGTATGAATACCAGGCAAGCTAATATAGTGGTCTCGCCCTATATTAAGTAAAGCATAGTTTGTAAAGAGCCGCTGCGTCAATATATATTGACCAGTAATCCGCACAATACTTGTATTGGACAAAGGTTTATATCCGCATAGGAAGAAACTAATAAAACCGCCCTCGTCCCTTTATGGGACGGAGTCCTCCCAATAGGGGACTACATAAACCAATGCAAAATAGCTTGCATAACAGAACAATTCTATTAGAATTATCCCAGATAAGGTACATAAAATAAATGCTCAATTATACCAATAAATTGACACAGGTGAAAGAGACGCAAGGTTCTCAAGAACAAGTTTATTGACAGACAATAAATAGACAGGTTAACAGCAATATATATATATATATATATATATATATATATATATATATATATATATATATATATATATATATAAAAAGAGGATAACCCAAAACTTTAAGCATAAGTATGATAGTAAACAGAACTTGTTTATCTGAAAGAAAAAACATTAAATGCCACTTTTTTTTTAAGATACCGAGGTATCAAGTCATAAAAGTCTGTATTACAAATCAATCACATTAGCGTTAAAAAACGCTCGGCACACATGTCTGTACTTATGCTAGGTTCACCTTTGGAAAAAGAAACAGTCTATGTGGGCACTCGGTGCCCTCATTTAGTTTGTAGTACAGGATGTAACTACACACTCACCCTGGACTTAATCGTCCCAATTAAGACCACTGTTCCTCGCAGAGTTAAACAGTAGGGTTAACTACGCGACCCACTGCTACCACAGATCTCTTTAGTTCCTCTACTTGCTTCGCATAGTGGCGAAAGAACACTCTGGAAGACTTCCAGCCCGTGTATGAACGGAGATGTTCAAAATCCATATAATTAAAGAAATTTAGGGATGAGGCAACTTTCCTCGGATCGTGACCTGCGGGTGTACTGTCAGGATCCGCTCTGCGAATAAAATATGTGATTTTCGCTCTGAGTTGATTCAGAGATAAATTTGAGCCTGATGTTTCTCCCCTGAATAGTTGACCACCCTTGAAGTCTGAAGTTCTACGAAGATAGACCTTTAGGCATTCTACTGGACATATAGATGTATCTTCTTTCAGAGGGCAGATTCTCCAGGGACCCCACCTGTTGGTGGGTAACTCATTCTTGGCGAGAAACGTAGGATCCGGAAACAGGTTCAGTTCCCCCCCATCCAGGAACTGAACATGACCTGCCTCTCTCGAGAGGGCTACGATATCACTAACCCTGGCCCCGGACGCGAGTGCAAATAGGAAAATAACTTTCTGTGTCAAATCCTTTAACGCACATTCTTCATTGCTCAACAGGGAGGCGAAATGAAGAACTTTGTCTAAAGACCATGAGATGGGCTTTGGAGGTGCTGAAGGTCTGAGCCTAGCACAGGCTTTCGGAACTTTATTAAAGATCTCGTTACCTAGGTCGATCTGGAAGGCAAATAAAATGGGTCTCATCATAGCAGATTTACACACTGAAATCGTGTTAGCTGCCAACCCTTGACCATGGAGGTGGATGAAGAAAGATAAGCAGAAGTCTGTTGAGATCTCCTGCGGATTCTTTGCCTTTACAAAGGCCACCCATTTTCTCCAAGATGACTCATATTGCCTTCTAGTCGATTTGCACTTATATTCCTCTAGGAAGTCTATGCTGGCTTTCGAAATCCCGAAACGCTTTCTCACCGCAAGGGCGAGAAAATCATGAGCTGCAGGGTCCGGATTTTCTGTAATGAAGCGCAGACAGTCGACTTCTGGACTCGCTGGGTCAGAACTGGATGTGGTAGCGGCACAAACTTATGCTGTAAATCCAACGCCAAGGGGAACCACATGCTGTTCGGCCACTTGTGGGCCACTATTGCCGCTACCCCCTTGAAGGATCTCAGTTTGTTGAGGACCCTCAACAAAAGGTTGTAAGGGGGGAACAGATAAATCCTGGACCATCTGTTCCAGTCGAGGGACATCGCGTCCACTGCTTCCGCTAAGGGGTCCTCGTATGGGGACACGTACAGGGGCAACTTCTTGTTGTCTTTCGTTGCAAAGAGGTCTATCTGCAGTTCTAGGACTTGATTCAGAATGAAGGAGAATGATCCTGCGTCTAAGGCCCATTCCTACTCTATCGGTGTGAACCTGGATAGAGCGTCCGCTGTCACGTTGCGGACTCCTTGAAGGTGAACTGCCGACAGGTACCACTTCTTCTTTTCTGCCAATCGGAAAATGGCTAACATCACCTGGTTGAGAGGTGGTGACCTCGACCCTTGTCGATTCAAGCATCTCACAACCACCTCGCTGTCCATCACCAATCTTATGTGGATCGAGTGACGCGGGGAGACTTTCTTTAAGGTAAGGAGCATTGCCATAGCGTCTAGAAAGTTTATGTGAAAGGTCCTAAATAGCTTGGACCAAGTCCCCTGGACTTTTTTCCGATGAGAGTGACCTCCCCATCCCTCCTTTGAGGTGTCTGAGTGAATTGTCATCGACGGGGGAGGTGGCTGAAGAAGAACCGACTTCTTTAGATGTCTGGCTTGGGACCAAGGCCTGAGAAGAGTACGTAGCCGAGGCGGCACTGGTCTTCTCAGATCTCTTCGCGCGTTTGATGCATACCTTCTCCAAACTCCGGTTGCATCCTTTAGCTGTGCTCTTAGCACTGGGTCTGTCACCGAAGCAAACTGGATAGAGCCTAGTACCCTCTCCGGTTCGAGTCTTGATATCCTTTCGGAATCTAGAAGTCTCTTGACAGAGCCCGCTATCTCCTTCCTTTTCTTCGTCGGGATGGAGAAACAGTGTGACAAAAGGTCTCAGTGGATTCCCAGTCACTGGAACTTTTGGGATGGAGAAAGTCGAGACTTTTTTCTGTTGATCTTGAAGCCTAGGTACTCTAGGAACTGGATCACCTGACTGGAAGCTTGCAAGCATTCGGTCTCGGATGCTGCCCACACCAGCCAGTCGTCCAGGTAGGCTACTACCTGAATTCCCTTTAGGCGTAATTGTTTGAGAGCTGCGCTCGCAAGCTTCGTGAAAATCCTCAGGGCTATGTTTAGCCCGAATGGCATGGCTCTGAAGGCGTATAGTCTCCGTTGTAGCCTGAACCCTAGGTAGAGGGAGAGTCGACGGCTGATTGGGATGTGCCAATAGGCGTCTGACAAGTCTATAGAGACTGAGTATGCCCTCTTGGGCAGTAAGGTCCTTATGTGTTGCAGTGTTAGCATTTTGAATTTACAATTCACTATGAACTTGTTGAGTGGCGACAAGTCCAGAATGACTCTGAGCTTTTCCGAGTCTTTCTTGGGAACACAAAACAGCCTCCCTTGGAATTTGATGGACTTCACTTTTCGGATCACCTTTTTCTCCAACAGTTCTTGAACATACTCCTCCAGAACGGGGGTGGAGTGTTGGAAAAACCGAAGGCACGGGGGTGGAGTGCTGTACCAGCTCCAGCCCAGTCCATTCTTGAGTAGGCTTTGGGCCCAGGGATTGAAGGTCCAACGATCCCAAAATTTCATCAGTCTCCCTCCTACCGGTATCATTTCACTTGGACTGCCGTCCTGAGGTCTTGCCTCCCTGACCACTACCACCTCTGAATCCCCTTCCCCTTGAGGGGCGCCTAGACGAGCCTCTGGCTGCTCCTCTAGGCTTTGCTCGAAAGGAAGAAGACTGTCCTTCGAACGTTGGGGTGAATGCCGTGGACTGACCTGGCACAGAATGGGGTACCCGCTGAAAAGTGGTCGGGGTTTGTGCCACCATCTGGGGCACTGGAGGCAATGGCAATTGCAGTTGCTGTTGCTGTCTAAAAGGCAGCCAGTCTTTCTTTTGTCTCGAACTCTCTTCGTAAAAGAGAGTCGGACAGCTTAGGGAGGTCCTCGCCGAATTGCCGTCCGGCAATATCAGCCTCCAAATTTCCCACTGAGAACGTCAGATGGACATCCTTCCAATCTTTGTGGTCCATAGGCAGGGCCAGCGACAAGGGTTTACACTCCTCCAGGGAGGGGCAAGGCTTGCCGGCCTCGACTGCCTTTAGGACAGCCGCAAACTCTTTCTGTAAAAAGGGGAAGGCTCTAGCAGGAGAGGACACAAAAGAAGGGAGCTTCTTGCTCAATGCAGCTAACTTCGAGTTAGAGAAGCCCCTCTCCTTCATCGAGGATGAAAGTAGGGCTTGAGCCTTAGCGTGGTCCATAATTATGACCTCCTTCGGCTCTGTCTCCTCCCTTGAAGCTGGTTCTTTTCTCAGCCGGACATAGCAGTCCAGATATGATGCCTTGCTGGGCCAGAATTCCACCTCCTCTAGGGGAACTGAACCCAGCTTATCCGAGATGACGATCTTTCCAGTCGTCATCGGCATGTGCTCAACATACCTCCATGGGTTAGCATCTGAGCATAAGGGAAGGTCTTTCACATTGAGCCTTTTCCGGGGCCCATGTGATTCTGCCAGGGACTGCATCCGCAGTTCCATAGCAGCCGCCTTCTCCTGATTCTCCTTCTGCATTTGTTGGATCATTCCAACAATCGAAGAGAGGGCCTGTCCCAGTTCTACTGGGAGACCGGCCGATGTTGAGGGAATAGGCTATGGAATCTGAACTGGAGTAGCCAACACCTCGTCGACCTCATCCTCTATGACGTCCGGGGTTTGAACTTCATCCTGACCTTCTGCCAGGAGGTCTTGTTCCAAACGCTCGTCCACGTCAGACATCCTGTCATCTAACTGGATGTCTTGCATCGCGACTGCGACTTCAACGTCCACCTGGACCTGATCTTGGGGGATTTCCTCTTGAGGATGGGGAATCACTGAATCAGCTGATGCCTTGGGAAAAAGATACGCCCTCATCTTCTCACTTGGAAGATAAGGGCCAGAGGTGTTTTTTCGGAAGCCCCTTACCCAGGTACGAAGCTTCTCCCTTGCTATATCCCTAGATTCCGCCGTCCTAGGGGAATCAAAAGCCTCAGTAATCAGGTTAGTGCAAACAGTACTTACCTGAGGGTCCCAATACTGGAGATCATCCTTGGAGACAGCGCATGCTGCGTGTCTCCTACAACACTCATGTCCGCAGAGGTTCTTGCTGCGGACGTTGCAGAAAACATTTCCGCACTTCGGAGGGTCCTCCTGTAAAGAGAAGAAATTTCCATGAGTATCAAGTGAACTATGTATCACCGGATATGCATAGTATAGCATAACAATTCATAAAGGAAAGACACACACTTGTGTTTCCCTCACAACCCATTGTTGCAGCCTTCCAGATAATAAAATCAAATGGTTAATCTCTTCTAGAGTAACCAATGCAAGGTTTCCAGAGGAAACAGGTGGAGCTCACACCTAAGCAATGATTTTAAAATCCTGGATAATAGACAGGAAAGAACTCACTTTCCTATCTGTAGGGCAACAGCAAAGGGACGTGCAAGAAAACACAATAGTGTTAGAAGACACAGTGCTGTACCAACACCCTTACCATAGTTTTCTTCTTACTGTATATATTATACTGAAGAATACTAGTACAGTATAGGGGGATGCGTGCCGGCCGGCACACACCATAACTAGCTTTAAAGTATACTACTTAACAGCTATAAGGCGGCAGCACTCTGGTTCAAATGCATGTGCCGGTCGGCAGCAACTGCCGGCCGGCAACAGCCAATGTCGGCTGGCAATGGCTGCCGGCCGGCAACTACAGAAGGTAGTACCCAGCTGCCGGCCACACTCTTGGTGACCGGCAGACAAGGGCTGACATAAGCCGGCCGGCAAAGGTGCAAGACCGATGCCAGCCGGCAGCAAAAGAACCAGAGGACTACACCTGCCCGGCTGCCGGCCTATGTGGCCGGCAGCCGGCCTCATAGGCCGGCAGCCGGGTCGGGTACAGCACTAGAAGAAAAATAGAATGGATGCCGGGATAAGAGAGTACACAACCTCCAAGCCCGGCAACCGAAAGAGTGCATATAAGGAAGGGGAGAAACTAATTCAGGCTTCCTGACCAATGCCGTCTGGCTCTACCGGCAGGCATGGATGAGGGACCAAGAGAGGTCCGGGCAGCACTCGAAAACATAAGACCCTTGCCGGCCGGCAGCTCTGCCGGCCGGCAAGGGGCTGAGTCAATTCCACATCCTAACCTATACTAGGTCCAGATGTAGAACGACTTACAGTACAGTAATGGCTAGGCCATTACGGAGAAAGAGGGGGAAGGGACAAGAGGGTCCTACCAACCTTGCTTTAGTGACAGATCACCCGCAGCCAAGAAACTTATCTTAGCCTAAGGGAGATCTAAGGGGGAAGGCCAGCAATACTTACCAGCTCCCAGAGCACCAAAGCAAGGAAGGTGTTGCTACTCCCAGGGAAAGAAACTTATCCTCCCCCGAGAACAGCAACAAGGACTAGTCTGGTAGATCACAAAAGAAGGAGTCATATCCACAGAAACCTTCGGTAGTGACCTAAGGGGGCTAAGCTCCCTTTGTCTGTGTCAGGCCAGCGAGGGGGACTCTGCCCCAAGCCAGACAACACAGACTCAGACTAAAAAACTCTGTTGTTCTGTCCCTCTTTGAACCATACTACAGGAACAGGAAGGTACAGTAACACCCCAGTATAGTTTTATCGAAAATAAATTCGGAAAAAACCACTTAGGGATAAGCCCAAGGCTTAAACAGAGGGAATGGGATTGCATACCTTCTCCGAAGAAAAGAAAGCAACCGGGGAGTATGATAAAGTATACTAAGCCTCCATAAGCAACTAGCCTAGGCACCAAGAAAATCGATTACCTAAATCACCGAAACTCACTCGTATACTATCTTGGAAATATTCCACACAGTCTTAAATGTATAAAACATAGCCTAAAGCTTCAATAAAATTTTTATTACACTCGGAAAAAACCAAAATCATGCATGAAGTACTAGGACCAAACGACTAGGCTACATGGCCTACCGTAGGCCAGAATGGCGAATACTTCGCCAAATTAATACTAACAACGAAAGGAAATCCTATGTAATGCTAAATAGCTAAAATTTATTAAAGCAAAACAACCAGGAACGTCGCTCTGACTAACTAAACTTATACCTAGCGAGCGACAGCGTCCAGGACGCCTCTGGTAGGCTACGGCTCTTGTATCAAAGATTAATCCTATTAATCACTCAAATATTTACCAAGAGCCTACATTTATACATAAAAGACATTATACTCAACTTATCAGAGGCCGACGAAGACGGAGAAGCCATGAAAAAGTAGAATAAATCCAAGATTTGCGAGAAACACAGGAAAAAACACCGAGTTGTTAAGCTACGCAAAAAGGAATACAGATGGCGCCAGGATTGGCGCCAGGCACGCATACGTATCGGAGGATAAGGAAGCCTTGGGAGCAGCTCCCCTTTTTCTTTCCCGAATTCGTTTCTTGCCAATCCCTCCTACGAGACGAAATCTCTGTCTAGGATGCAGATTGCCATATGGCGTGTCAAGAATACGTCCTCTGATATGTCGCGATATCCCTTTCACGAGGGATACTCGCTCCAGGAGTTAGAATTCTGGTACCTTAAGGTAAATTCTCTGGGAATATCGCCGTAGTTGTAATATACCCTAGGAAGCTAACCTATAGGAACTTCCATCAGGACGACATGGCTTGAGCCCAAATATATATATATATATATATATATATATATATATATATATATATATATATATATATATATATATATATATATATATATATATATATATATATATATATAATTATATAAATCTCTCTCTCTCTCTCTCTCTCTCTCT